>NW_027531873.1:364674-422237 GCF_008692635.1 Crocuta crocuta | reverse complement strand
TTTTTTCTTTGTTTTTTTTTTTTTTTTTTTTTTTTTTTTTTAGCTATTTCTTGCATTCGATCTTCTGGGCCACTAATGCAGCCTCTCCTATAATTGACCTACTTTATGATTTTGTCACAAAGTCGTGTTTTTGGAGTTGTGTATGTGAGTGTATTACATTCAGATCTCTTTAAGTACTTTTTTGTTGTTGAGGTGCTCATCTGTTTCCTCCAGTAATTACTCTGCGGAACAGGAGTCCTACTATTTTAACCTGATCCTTCTTTCTCTGAAGACTAGAGCTCCTTGATTGTGCAATTAACTCTCTCTCAGATAAACAGGGAAATTCCACAGGTGCTGACTGGAAAAGGTGTTTCTTGCCCTGAGGTTGGGGTAGAAAGAGGAGATGTTACATCCCTTCTGAGGCACCCTGGGGGAAGCCTCTCTGATCTTTGTCTGCTCAAGCCCTTCTCCCCAGCTTAACAGTATAGAGCACTCAACCCATCCCCAGGTCCCTCACACCAGGATGAGTTCCTCAGGATGTTGAAATGCCAAGCTCTCTCAGGAATTCTCTGAGCTTCTGAGCTCTGATGCTGCTTCACATTTGATTCCTCCACCCCCAAGGGCAGAAGACTAATTCTCTCCAAAGGAGCCAGTAGTTGGCTCTAGAGGCAAGGGCAAGTAGCTTGGAGTTAGGTAGAGAATCCATTATGATCCCCAAATCCACCATTTGTGTATTTTCTACTTGTTTCTTAATAATTTGTTGGTGGTGAAAATAAAGACTATTAATTGCTGTCTGGGATTTTTGCAGCTCATTTGGTTGGTTGGCCAAATCTGTAATTTAGTTTTCCATTCTTGTTCAACATATATGAATAGTATTTTGGGGAGCAAGGGAACAGGAGATTCTGCAGATTCCCAAAATAAAGGCAAAAAGATAAAACGTGCCCAGCATTATCCACTTGCTTGTTTTAGACTTAGAGTGAATAGAGCTTTCTTTAAATAGGCATCTAAATGATTTTTGCTGTTGTTGCTAGTCATTTTTTTAAATACTGGGAACACTGAGTCTCAGTCTGAAAGACAACCTGAAATCTTAGAGTAGCATATACCAATTCCCTACCACTCCCCGCCCCCAAAATCTAGTTGGTCTGAATTAACAGATTGATCCATTTTTCCATTTTTGGTGGGCAGATACTGTTTGTCTCATTTATCAGGAAAACTTAGAAGGGAGGAAGCCTTTAGAAGAATTTTTACTTGGAAATATAAGACTAGTACGCAGGTTCGTCTTAATGCTTTTAAAATGAGCTTGTTGAAAGAAACGTTAACAATTCCAAAACGCAAATTAAACCAGTTTTAACTTTTTCCTCCCAAAAAGCCCAAAAATTATGGAGAGGAAATGAACAGGAAAAATTTTAAAGGTAAAAACAACTCTTCCTTGTACTAGTCCTTGGGTAGTTAGCATGTGAACTGGCTCTTTTCGTTAATTTCTTTGAAAACGGAATTTTGGTCCCAAGTCCGTTGGTACTTAGTATCTGCTCCGGCCTCCCCCTCTCTCCGAGCGGCTTCCCAGACGGCCTCCACCCCTGGGAACCCTGCGGCCAGAGCGGCTGTAAGAATCACGCAGGGGAGGGCACCCCCTTTCCAAGGACGGGGAGAGCCCGCGGTCGGCTCTGCCTACCCGGTNNNCCGCCGTAAGATAGTGGGGGCCCCCGCGCCGCGGCGGCGCTGCGCGGGTCTCCATAGCTCTCAAATAGGTCTCGGTAGAAGCCTCCGCTAGGATGGTCCGCGTAGTCCCGGTCGCGCCCCCCGTAGCCGTCCCGGTCGCCGTAGCCTCTCGACGGACAGTCGTCCCGGGCATTGGAGTGGCCGTAATCGCGGTAGGTGTACTCTCGAGGCGAGGGAGCAAATTCGCGGGGGTCGCGGGCGCTCGGGTAGTCTCGGCTCGAGTAGCTGTCTCTGGGCGAGTAGCCCTCCTCCCGGGGACTCAGGNCCTCGGCCGGCCCGCCCCGGGATGGGGGTCGCCGCGGGCCAACGCCTCCCCCGCGGGTTCCTCGAAGGCCCCTCACGCGACCGCGGCTGCGTGATGGCGGCGGCGCGCCCCGCCGGCCGCTCTCAAACGCCGGCTTGGTAGCCTGGGCCACCTTGATGGCCTTACCATCCAGGCTCTTGCCGTTCATATCTCTGGCGGCGGCCTTGGCGTCTGCAGGGCTGTCGAAGGTAACGAACGCGAAACCCCTGGACTTGCTGGTTTCTCGATCTTTCATCAAGAGCACCTCACTGATGCGGCCATACTTGCCAAACGCGGCCTCAAGGCCTTTCTCGTCGGTTTCGGGATTGAGCCCGCCAATGAAAAGCTTCCCGGGGCGATCCGCCTCAACCATGTCTGCCGGTCGAGAGCTAGGTGGCTGGGGAAGGCGAGGGGGCGACGCCCGTCGTGGCCTGGGATCCGCTAGCTGATGACGGCTCCTACCGGTCGGCTGGCGCGTCGTCGCGGAACCGCGGTCAGCGTCCCGGCTGCGCAGGCGGAACGCTCGGGTGTGTGCCTTTGGGTCTGGGTGCGCAGTCCGGCCGGGCTCTTTCTAGACGTGATTGGCTGATGGCCTGCGGTCGCCGTCGAGGAAGGGCGGTGAAGCTTTTGTGATTTTCCTTCCAGCCTTTAAACTTTGGCTTCATAACCTGGCCCTGGCTTACAGTCTTTAATTCACCCCTGAATTAAAGCTCAGTTACAAAATTAAAAGCCTTTTTTAAAAAAAATCCTTATTGGTCTTCATGACAGGAATTATAGTGCATTCTAATCCAATTTACCCAAACCATTTTCAAACACTAAAAAAAAAAAAAAAACCGAAAATGAAATAAACGTTGGAAAATGAAATTTGTACGTAAAAGGCATTAAGAACAAGAATTTTTGCGCTTGTCAATGGGAATGAGAAGACGATAGTGTGGAACTGGTTGCTGGAATAGGAAAAAGAGGGAGTCATTCTTTGGATTCATCAGTTTTCCCTTCCGCACCATTTTCTTCAATTTGTCAGCCTTTGGACGGCTCAGAGCTTTAATAAAAAGGTATTTCACAGAAAGCCATCTTTAGGAAGAATCAGGGAAAACATGAGAGCTCTTGGGTATTTATCAGAGTAGCACCTTAGCAAGCAGGCAAAATAAGCTGAAGCCTTTGCCTCTTCCTCTCAAAAGAGGAGGTATACCTCAGTGAAAAAGAACACTTTGGTTCAAAGAAAGTACACCATTCAAATTTGTTCCATATGATATTCTCTGAAATTAAGTGGAGAGTAACTTGGTGAACATAGCTTTGCTTGAGATTCTGATATCTAAAACCACTTTCTAAAAAAAAATTAAAGTGTCTTTGGTGGCTTTTTAAAAAATAGTTTAGATTTTTCAAAGGCTGCTTTGTGAAAAGTTAACTGAATAGTCATGAGATGTCAATATTTGTGCGTTATATGTGTATGTGTACACATACATGTGCAAATATGTGTTAATCAGTTAACTACTGCAGTGGCTATACAGTGTTGAAAGACGTTGTGAAAGCAGGCATTTTTATATTGACTCTAATGGGGATGTTTTAAGGCTTTAAGATTTTTTAAAGATGTATGAATGAAGTTAAATGCATCGCATCAGTTCATGAGATAAGTTGCAGTAACAGATTTTATGAACTCATTATTTCATTTCCAAAGTAAGCCTACCTGTTTGGAATGTATTTATTTTTAAATAAAATTGTTTTTGTTTGCTCATACTTTACTTAGAAATTTTACATTTCTGGTTCACGAGTTCAAGATCTCACTGGGCTCTGTGTCAACAGCTCAGAGCCTGGAGCCTGCTTCCGATTCTATGTCTCTCTCTCTCTCTCTCCCACCCCCCCAAAAAATAAAAAACATTTAAAAATTTGCCTAAAGAAAATTTACATTTGAGCATAAATGGCATTGGCCTATAACTTTCGTTCCCTTACTGAGCTGGGGAGATATTTTGCCTCAATTTCTTTTAGTTTTTATTGAGATTTTTAAAAATTTCTTCTGCAGTTTTTTTTTTTGTAGGATATATTTTTCTAAGTGTTATTCATTTTTGTTTAATTTGAAATTTTGTTTTATGGATAGCTGTGTCCTATTTTGCTTTCTCTCTTTAAGATGTAATCAGCCTTGCAAAAAACCATTAAACATTTTTATCTTTTCAAAGAACAAGCCTTTTTCTTTGTTGATAATCTGTTTTGATTTTGTTACAATTGTCATTCTTTTCTTTTTTCCACATTCTTTGGATTTACAGTTTGTATTATTTTTGTTCTAAATGTTTAGGTAAGACAGTGCATTCAGAGTTTTAAAAAACATTTCCTCTTGGGGTGCCTGGGTGGCTCAGTGGGTTGAATGTCTGACTTCAGCTCAGGTCATGATCTCACAGTTCGTGAGTCTGAGTCCCATGGCCTGCTTCAGATTCTGTGTCTCCCTCTCTCTCTCTACTCTTTCCCCACTCGTGCTCTGTCTCACATTAAAAATATATATATATTTCCTCTAATTATGGTATCTAAAACAACTTCTCTCTATATTACTTAACGGTATGTCCTGAGCTACAATACATGTATTTCACTGTTGTTCAGTTACTACCATTTTCTTATTTTCATTTCTTTCTTTCTTGACTCATGAATTATAAAGAAGTATTTTCAAGCTTTCAAACATACAGATTTTGGGAGTTATTTCTTAACATGTTTTGTATGATTTCCATTCTTTTGTTTTTGTTGAGACTTGTTTTGTGACCTGTTGTGAGTGAGTGAATATGTGTATGTGTGCCTATCTGTCTAATGTTCTATATATGCATGAGAATGGTTTTTACCTTTACCATAATTGTGGCTTTGTCAAATTCTCTTTATTTTTATGCACATTTTTGCTTCATGCAATTTAAGATTATATTGTTGGATATATAAAAATTGAGAATTGCTGTCTTTCTGACAAGTACCTTTAATATATAATTAATCCTCATCATCCATAACATTTTTATTTTAATCTGTTTTGCCTAGTACTTACATAGCTCAGTGTTTTTCAGATCTCTTTCTGCCAGCTTACTGTGTAATGTTAACCATGCCTTTCTTGCCTTTCTTTTCCATCCTTCTTGCATTCTCTTGTATCAAATGACTTAGCTTTACTCCTTTCTTCTTTCTCTACTAATATGGAAGTTTTGCCTTCTATTTCTGTTCTTTCAATGTTTATTTTGAATGTTTTTACTTAGGGCTAACTTAGATATGTTTATTTATAGAATCTTAAATTTACTGCCTGATTAATTTTTATATATGCACCTATCCATGTAACCATGACCCATATCAAGATCTATAGCATTTCCATCACCCTAAATAGTTCCCTTGTGCCCCATTCAAAACAGTATGTTCCTCCTGGAGGTACCCACTTTTCTGACTTATATCAACCATAACTTGGTTTTTGCCTGCCCTTAAATTTTATATAAATGGAGACATATAGAATAAACTGTTATGTATCTGGCTTATCTCAGTATGTTATTTCTGTGATTCACCCATGTACTGCATGAACCAGTAGTCTGCTTTTTTATTTTCTAGTATTCACTATATGACTATACCACAGTTTATTTTTTCATTTTCCTGTTGATTGACAGGGGCTTGTTGGGGGTGGGAGTGATTCTTGTTTCCTCCAGTTCCCGCAGTGATCCCCCCCCCGCATCCAATCAGTCCACAATCCCAAAATACATCCAGACTGCATTCACTTAACTATTTCTGTACTGTTACCACCTTCATACAAACTATCACTACCTGAACAATAACATATACATATATACATGTACATATACATTTGGTTTTTGTCCCCAGTTCCTGGCACAGAGCTCCTAAAACCTTTGGGATTTCCTAAAGGATAGAGTATCTTTTGTTATTCATCAAAGCCCCTTTGACCACACCTGAATTTATGCTAGTAAGGTTACTCCTACTGGGGCTCCTAGTTTCAGGATGGGAACTGGTAGTCTAAGGAATCAACCCTGTGATTACAGGGTTAGAACTATGAGCTCTCCTCTACACACACANACACACACACACACACACACACACACACACACACACACACACACACGGGAAAAGTGAGAGGCTAGAGATTTTTTCTAATCTTTCTCTTTCCAGGCAAAGTATGGGCCGTCACATGTCTGAAATTTTTGTTCCCTTTTGTTCCAGGGCTCCTCTCAAACTAAAGAGCACTGGATCTGGGGTCAGGACTCACCACCAGATACCTAAACAAGCAAGCAGACTGGAGACAAAATGTCTCAATGCTTGCTGAGTCAGTCCAATTGTCCTGTCCCAGGGTCCACTGGTGGCTCCAATTCAGATCTGAGTAGGGGCACCATAGAAGTGTCAGAGAGAAACAGCACCAGACAATTGTTGAAGATGACAAAACAGACCTAAGTATAACTTAAACTGTATAAACCGCGCTCAACTCCAACTCTGACAAAGGAGACATGTTTTTAAAGGGAAAACAGAGAGAGAAAAAAAGGGGTGACAGGGAAGTAAAAATGTGGGCTAAGGGGCTATGGGAAAATGAAAAAATTACAGAAGAGGGTTGTAGAAAATTACTGAAAATGGTTTGGGAATATGGATTGCGACAATATACATTTTGCAGTGTGGGAACACGTGCTTTCTTAAACAAAGATTCAGCATGGGGGCTGGGGTCACCTTTAAAGACTTGCCCTAGCACAGGTGGAAACTAGGCTACACTTAGGGCAGATATCTTAGTGCAGTGTTTAGACAAGTCCTTTGTGCTGCATGGGATTTGACAGTTCACAGAGTGACTAATTTAGGGTGGTGTCTTTGGTTTTGAATGCTGCAGAATTGGACTGATACAGGACCCATGGCTCACTACTGAATAGTCACAGACGGCTATACATGATGGAGAAACATACAAGGTTATTCTCAAGAAAACAGCCAGCCTGGTCGATTGGTTAACACTGTAAAGTCTGAAAAGCAGAACAGTTCAACTCCTCCCATAAATGCCAAGTGGAACACCCCACGTGAAGCAGCTGATATGCTTCACATGTAAGCCATATGGGACTGGCTTTATGATAATCATTAAGATATTCACCCACTGAACTTGCTGCTTATCCAGGTCATGGTAAACGCTAGGGGTTTAGGTTAGGGGGCCCTTTTGCTTGGGCATCTCATGTTACAAAATAGAACAGCAATCTGAAAAGCCTCATAGAATTTGTAACCTCAGCTTCCCCTCATGGGTCTTGTAGGTGCTAATAAAAATACTAACAATAAAATGGAGAAAGGCAGAGGGGAGAGTTAGGAGACTTGTCCCATGGTTATTAAGAAGTGACCTAAGTAGTATAGACATTGATAGGGTTGTAACAAAGGTCTTAATGCAGCACTATCCAAGGCTGTGTGGACCAATGGGACCTACTGGTAGTCCTTCAATATCAAAGAGCCTCAAATAAATCTGCTCTATTTACCCCAGTTTAGAAGCATTTTTTAGCCTGAAAGTAAAAATTACAATGAGAAACCTGAACTGGAATCTACTGACGTAATAGTCGTGCAGATTAATCAAGATAAAGATTGACAAATGGCCTAGGTCCCTGGGCTGGACACCTGCTGGGGGCACCCAGGGGACACCAGTCTTATGAATGGGTAAATGGTCAGGAGTGGAGAAGAGTAGTTTCTGAGACTTCTAGACAAGGGAACCTCATGCACTGGGGGGTCAAAACCCACTGGTGCATCCCTAACAGGAGCTGTAATCAGTCTGAAAGAATATAGAAATGTTAAGGGGTGAAAGAGTTGAAATGGAGGTTTGGGTAAAAACTGGAATTTTTACATAAAGTGATTGGGTCTCTGTGTCTCTTTTACCTGTAGTAAGTGGATGAATATTGTGTCCAGTAGGGGAATTGTATAATACAAAGAATGTCAATCCACCCTTCAAGCAATATAAGTGAGACATGCTAAATGGGGACAAATAAGACTGCCTGAGCCCACACAGTATAAAATAAAAACTGGAGTGCTGGTGTGGGAGAATTCTCTGTACCAGAGACCTAGGTGGAGTATAAACCGGGGCTATGGCAAAACCTTATGAATGCCCCACAGTAATGACTACTGAGATTTTGGGATAGAGAATTTCCATTTGAGAGGCAGTTACTAGCTTGCTATTGGACATTAACTGAATTGCCCCTATGACTGAAGGTTATAAATAATCTCATCACCTCACACCTATTAGGATAATTACTATCAAAGAATCAAAACAAACAAACTAAACCCCATAAAATAATAAATGTTAGCAAGGACACAGAAAAACTGAAATGCTTTTGGTTTGTAGGTAGGAATGTAAAACAGTGTTGCCTCTATGGGAAACAGTATGGTGGTTCTTCAAAAAAAATCAAAATAGAATTACCATAGGATCCAGCAATCTCTAGGTATATACATATATATCTGGGTATAGATCCAAAGACTTGCAAACAGGGTCTCGGATATTTGTAAACCCATGTTCACAGCAACATTATTCACAATAACCAAGAGATGGAAACAACTGCTTCAGATGAATACACAGATGAATGGATAAACAAAATGTAACATTTATATATAATTCAACATTAGCATGAAAAAGGAAAGAAATCCTGACACCTGCTACAACATGGATAAACCTTGAGGACATTATGCCAAGTGAAACATGCCAGTCACAGAAAGACAAATACTGAATGATGGTTCCACTTATATGGGGGTTTCTAGAATGGCCAAATTCATAGAAAGAGACAGCAGAGCAGTGGCTGCTGGGGGCTGGAGGGAGGGGAAATGAGCTGTTGTTTAATTGGTATAGAACTTTGATTTTGCAAGATGGAAAAGTTCCAGGGATTGGTTGCACAACAATGTGAATATACTTAACACTACTGAACTGTACACTTAAAAATGGTTATGATGCTAAACTTCATGTTATGTGTATTTAACCATAATTTTAAAATTTTTAAATAAAAAATAATAATCTTAAAACCTGAAACATCAGTAACATCTTGGGTTAGGTCAGAGAAACATGCCAATGGGGAGGGCAGTGCCCAGAAGTCTTCCATAATAAAATGGAGATGGTTTGTACAAGAATATGCTACCAGAAGAATGCAGAAAGTTGCCCAGTGGATCCACAAGCAGGCAGCTGGACTTTTCCCCTTGGACTGGCTTTAGGACCATATGAGGAGCTCCTGGATTTCATTCTGTGGACAGTGCCCTGTAAGCAGTTTCCTAACTGACCAACTAAAACCTGCTCAGTTTATGGATAGCAGTTCCAAGGTAAGTAGGCAGTATTTTGTTCGGAAGACTAAAAACTGCTGGAGGAAGGCAAAAACAAATCTACTGGGGGTCTGAATCACATGCTGTTTACCTAGCAGTGACTGAAGAACTGAACAATGATAAAAGCTCCTAGATTTGAGCTTTTACTGACTCACGGGTGGTGTCCAATGGCCTGGCCATATGGTCAGGCAAAAGAGCAGTGGAAAACTGACTAATTAAAGAGATGCCCCTGGGGTACCTACCTGGCTCAGTCAGTAGAGCATGTGACTCCTCTTGGGGTAATGAGTTCGAGCTCCACACTGGGCACAGATATTATTTAATAAATAAAAGTTTAAAAAAAGAGAAAGAGATGTCCCTAGGAGGCATGGCCCTATTGAAATCACTATGAGAATTTGAGGGATGCATTACAAGTAGGTATGTTGATGCCGATCAGAAGAACCAATCTGCCGGTTCAAAAGGTGACTGGAATTCACCAGTGGGTAGCCCTGTACTTGTTTGAGGAGGCTCCCTGTGTGCATGAAGTGAGTGTACATTGGAGGACTCCAGCAATGCAGATGTGGTCTGAATCTAGACATATTCCTCTCACACCTTTGGAGCACAAAATGCCATGAACAACTGTTCTGTCTGCCAAGAAAAGAGGGAGACTCCAGATGATATATGGCAGATTCCCTGGTGTCACATAACTGGCAAATGAAACTGATACTGCTGGCCAAAGGGTCTTAATAAGAATAGATACTGACTTTGAAGTAGACTTTGCTTACCCAGTGGTAGATGCAAATGTTCAGAGTACTGTAAAAGAACATTAGCAGAAGATACTGCACCAATTTGGATCATCAAGTCATATTTCTTCAGACCCAAGAACATACTTTATAGCCCGTAACGTCCAACAATGAGTAGAGCGGTATCTTCCTCAGTAATAGTTTGATAGAGAATTGGAATGGGCAATTAAGACACTGGTGATCTGAAACTGGGAGATAAAGGCATGAAGGGATGGCTTACATGACTTCATGAGTATGTGCTCACACCAACATAGGGAGGGCTTAACTGTCCTCACTAAAAAGACTTTTTTTTTGTCTGGTGGATCTGGGGAAAAGGACTTGAAGAGGATGGTAGCATGACCATGCATCTTCCCAGTGGAAGATGACTAATGATTATAATTTTTTCTTTCTTCTCCTTATCACCTCAACTTTCTTTCTCTTACCTAATGGGTGCAGGACCAAGGCTTCAGCTGTTAAGTTCCAGAAGCAAGGATGATTCCTGAGAAATTATAACTATATTTTATTTCCTTAATGTTTTATTTATTTATTTTGAGAGAGAGAGAGAGAGAGGCAAAGTGAGAGGGAGGGAGGGAGGGAGAGAGGGAGAGAGAGATTCCCAAGCAGGCTCCCCAATGATAGCACAGAGCCCAATGCAGGGCTCGAGTTGACCTGAGCTGTGATCAAGAGTCTGGACACTTAACCAACTGAGCCACCCAGGTGCCCCTGTAACTGTATTTTAAACCTATGTCAGAATTCCTAAGGATCTGATGGGGTAAACCTTCACCTTATTTGGGAAAACCATGATTAGCCGTGTTTATGTCTATGTCTAATGGTAAAAAATACCCAATAATTCTGTATCTATGTAACCTTACTCTAAATAAATGGGAGTGGACTGAGGAGGTACTTATTAGACTAATACTGCTGTCTGCAGTCTACAGCAGCACAGTGTGTGAACCTAACATCCCTTCTAAAGATGGTAAACTTTGGGTATAAATGGAAAGAAAATAAAATAAATGGGTTCTATAATGAGGGAAACTCAAAATTACATTAACACATCAAAAGAGGCTTAAAGCGATAAATTATATTTTCTCTAAGCTTAGTTATAATAGATGCCTGAGAAATGAAGCTATAAAATTCTGAGACCACTTCTGCTTTTGGAACCTGCCAAGATCAAATAGAAGCCTGCAAACATGAATGGCCTCATCCTGGGAGATATTTCCATACCTGATGACCATGATGGCCTAGGCTGAATGGGACTCTGGTAATGTGCCAGTATCTTTTGACTTTTATTTTTCAGATTATGTTTACCATGATGAAATATGGCCTTACGTTATTGGTAAAATTATAATACTGATATTGATGGTCAGATGTAGTGGGAAATTGAGTTCAAAGCTTCCTCCCTCTACCCTACATTGACTCCTCCAAATGTTGCGGTTATCTGTTATGTTCAGACAGATATGATCTTTTTGTTATAAGGGATCCATGGTCAAAGACTATGGGGTGGCCTGGGATACAATGAAAAACATATTTAATCTTCGTCCAAAACACTTGGAATTTCCTAAGCAATAGACATGTCTTTCGTTACCCATAAAGAAACCCTTTCTGCTATACCTGAGTTTATCCTAATGGTATAACTCCTAGTGGGGCCCCTAAATAGCTTCAGGATGTTGGCTGGTCACCAGAGGAAATAGCCATGTGATTAGAGGGTTAAAACCTGACTCTGGAAAGCGGAAAGGGCCTGAAGACTGGGTTCAATCACCAATGCCAATAATTTCATTAATCATGCTTCTTCAGTGAGACCTCATATGAAAACCCTAAACAAGAGAGTTCAGGAAATTTCCCATGTGGTGAACACATGGATGTGCTGGGAGGGCCACTGGCCTTGAGGGGATGTGGAAGCTGCTCGAACTTGCCTTATGTACCTCTTAATCTGGTTGTATTTGCATCCTTCATAATAAACTGTAATCATAAGTATAGCCCTTTACTGAGTTCTGTGGGTCCTTCTAGCTAATTATGGAACCTGAAAGGATTGTAGGAATTCCTAAATTTGTAGTTGGCCAGGAGGTTATTGTAGTAACCAAGGAGAGACAGTGTGTCATTTGCCAAGAATAGTTCTCAATTCTCTGACACCAACAGGGTGTCCTACAGTTCAATGCATTTCTGACACAAATTCCCCAGAGTTATCACAGCCCCTACAGCTTAAGGGCTCAGCCCAGCAAAAATGCTCTTATTCACATGCCAGCTACATGTGGGGTCCCCAAGCCACTTAATTTCTGCCCTGCTAAGTACAGTGAAGAGGTTCTAACATACATGGCTTTAAGTTCTAACACTCCTGGCCTGGGCAACTCATTCTGAAATACTACTTTTAAGTAATAATTACAATTTCTGAAATTGAAAAATTATATTAAATAGATGAGTATTTTGTGTATTTATATCTGTCCCTCACATATAAATGAAAAAGAATGCCAATAAAATTTTTCACTCCTTTTACAACTACTGGCAGCAAACAGTACTAGATCTGAATAGTTAATATAGATGTGAATACTACTGGACAGAGAAATGTAGTGTTTAAATGGGGTATCTCTCCATCAGATGGGAGCCCCCAAATGTGGGGCAACAATCAGCCTATGGCTTGGAAGGTGAAAGAATTAACCTGAGGCAGAACAAAGAAGACAGAAGTTTACTCAGTACAACTCAAGGGAACAGAAGGCAGAACAGCAGAGAAGAGGCTGTCTGCCTTGAGGCAGTGGGCATGGAACACACGTCAAGGGCTAGGTGGGCAGGACAGCAGAGGAGAGGCTATCTGCCAAGGAGGCAGAAGGTGTGGATGGTTTTGAAAGGGGAAAGGTGAGGGGAGGTATGGTGATGCATGGAATTCTCCTTTTGGTAACTCTGCCTAGTCATAAGTAGTCCATTGGTCATTTAGGGCCTATGGATATTTTTGAGGTGGGTTGCCTATGGCCCTGTCTGTATTCAGCCAGGTAGTCATGTGTGGGCCCTTTCTACAGTCCATTGCTCAAGCCTGTTTGCCTAAAAGCCACCTTTACAGGGAGGGTACATTAAAGAAAGGAAAGCCAGGCAAAGGGGGTGCAGAGAGATTCCCTATGGAGTATCTCACTGGCTATAGTATCCTCCACAAGAGTAACTGAGACAGGGAACCCTAGATGGGGACTTAGTGGATAGTGAAGCTCCGAGATGAAAAAAAGAATCTATCCACTATCAGGGAATAAAGATGACATTTAGAGTAAAAGAAGAATCACCTTCCTCCAATAACAATCATCATCTCTGCAAGGCTACGTCTTGACGAGGAGTTGGAGTGTACAAAGGAACTACCATGAAGGTCCCCATTTCCTCAGGGTTGAAATAATCAACTGAATGAGATCCACATCATTCCTAAGAAAAAGGTCAGGGGAGTATCTCTGGAAGCAGCACCAATATCTGTGGCCTGGGACCCTACATTCATTTCCAGTATTTTCAGGGACTGAATTTTGGCCCAACCATCCAGATACATGGGAGTGATCTCACAGCTCTATACTATCCCACAAGCTTCTTGACAGTGAGGAGGCAGCTTCCTGCTCACTCTGCAGCTTGGGCACTGCCTTTTTTAAATTTTAATTTTTTTTTCTTAAATAGTTTATTGTCAAGTTGGTTTCCATATAACACCCAGTGCTCATCCCAACAAGTGTCCTCCTCTGTGCCCATCACCCCCCTTCCCCTCTCTCCCATGCCCATCAGCCCTCAGTTTGATTCAATAACCAAGAGTCTCTCATGGTTTGCCTCCCTCCATTTTTCCCCTTCTCCCCCATAGTCCTCCGTTAAGTTCCTCCTAATCCACCTATATGTGCAAACATATGGTATCTGTCAAATGTTAATTTTTTTAATTGTAGCAAAGTACACCTAACATGAAATTTGCCATCTTAACCATTTTTAGGTATACAATTCAGTAGTTGTTGATGTTGTGGTTTATTATATATTTTGGTCTTGGTCCATAGTTTCCTGCTCAGAGCTCCTAAAACCCTTGGCATTTCCTGAGGAACAAGAGCAATAGGATCATCTTTTAATATTTAGCCTTTTGTCATAGATTCTTGAAATAGCTTCAGGACCATAACGGTGAAAGGAGTGTCTTATTATTCATAACAAGCCCCTTTCAACCACACCTAAGTTTATCATGTTAATGAGGTAACTTTGGAAAGGACTTGAGGATGGAGTCTGGTTGCCAAGGGAACCAACCATAGGATTAGAGGGCTGGAATTTCCAGGCCTAACCTAACCCCAATCTCACTGGAGGGGAGAGGGGCTGGATATTGATTAACTGATTAGCTAAGGTGATTGAACTCAATCGCACATATGTAATGAAACCTCCACAAAAACCCAAAAGCACTGGGTTTGGAGAGCTTCCAGGCTGGTGAAAAGGAGGAGGTGCTCAGAGAGAGCTTGGAGATAATGCACCCTTTCCCCACAAGTTGCCCTAAACTTATCTTCCATCTGATTATTCCTGAACTAAGGAATATTCTGTAACAAACTGGTAACTTAATAATTAAAATGTTTTCCTCGGGCTTAAGACACTGTAGCAAATAATCAAACATGAAGGGGGGTCCTGAGAACCTCTGCTCCACAGCCGATGAGTCAGAAGCAGAGGTCCAATACGGACTTGTGACTGGCATCTTAAAGAGCAGGGAGGAGGGGCAGTGATGCAGGAGCTTTCAACCTGTGGGATCTGAGGCTATCCCCAGGTGGGTAGTGTTAGAATTGAGTTGAATTGTAGGATACTCAGCTCGTGTTGGAGAGTTGCTGGATGTGTACACATGTAATGATTGGAAGTGTCAGAAGTAGAGTAGTATTCAGAGTATTGTGTTTGATGTAAATGAAAATAAGAGTTTCTCTTTACAGTAGCATTAAGTACTTTCACATTGTGAAACCAATCTCCAGCATTCCTTTCATCTGGCAAAACTGAGACTATACCCATTAAACAACTCCACATTCTCTCCAGCCCCTGGCTACCACCTTTGTACTTTCTGTTTCTATGAATCTATTAGTAACCACTCATTTATTCAAATAGCATGAACCAAAACATTTATGTTCCTCTTAATTCTAAGATATTTGGGGCGCCTGGGTGGCTCAGTTGGTTGAGCATCCAACTTCGGCTCAGGTCATGATCTCACAGTTCGTGAGTCTGAGCCCCTCATAGGGCTCTGTGCTGACAGCTCAGAGCCTAAAGTTCTGTTTCGCCCTCTCTCTGCCCCTCCCTTGCTCACACTCAGTCTCTGTCTCTGAAAAATAAACATTAAAAAAATTTTTTTTAAATACTTATATTATTTTGGTGAATGATAACAGGTATCTCCAGTTTTAGGAAATCTGTTTCTGCCCAACTTTAGGAAAGCGGCCTCACAGATTGGGAACTCAGCTTTATTATGAGTGGCCAAACTGCCCATGCAGAAAAGATCTGGGAACTAGAAGTAATGCAAGCCACTGCGGCCTCTGAGCGCTGTCCAGGGTCCTGCTTTCTCTGGCTACATAGACCAGGGTTAGGGTAGCCTCCTTACCAAGCACGTCCACGCCGCTAATGGCGTCCCAGGCGGAATTCTGAGGATGCCTGCCTCAGGGTCACAAGCTCTGGGAGCTTACTACCCGACCTGCGACTCCCGCTCCCCGCAAGCCTGAGCAGAAAGCTCCCCGAACGGTCGAAAGCTTAGGCTCGCCAGCGTCGCAGCGCTCCCGGTGCACCTGTGCACCCTACCCTAGCCTCCCCAACCTGCTAAATTCGCCTTCTCCCCTTCTACCTCGCCACAACCGCGGACACAACACACAAATCTTCCGACTCCGCCTCCGCCTCCCTTCCAGGCCTCCTCCCAGGACCTGAGGGCAGATTCGCCAAACTTAATTCACAAAAGCCAGCTGAAAAAGAAGCACCCTCCTCTCCACCAGGGTTGGAATCCAGGGACTACTGCATGGATTTGCATGGGGAGAATGCAAATTCAGGAGTTTCCTAAGAGAGGGGCTTTCTCAAACTGTGGGAGTCTGGCTTTTCCCAGGATAACAAGATCACCAACTTCATGGGGTTGCTAGTAAGTTGGATAGTAATACAGATATCCTCAGAAGTGAGGTATTTTTGCTTTCATTCATTGAGAGCCCACATTGCCAAGACACTGTGCTGTGGGCTGGAAATAAAACAGTAAAGAGCCATGGTCCTGCCCACACTGAAATTACAGTGTTGATGAAAACAGACGATAAGGAAATCTTCTCGAAGTTTTAGGAAATAAAGAAACACCAATGCTTTGTTACAAAAGGGGGGCAGGCAGTGGTACTTCAGACTATAGCGCTCAACCTTTCTGACAAGTGATATTTAAACTGCAGTGTAACTCTGGAAAACAGTATGGAGTTTCTTCAAAAAAATAAAAAAAGAACTACCCTACAACCCAGCAATTTCACTACTAGGTCCTTATCCAAAGGATACAAAAAGGCTGATTCGAAGAGGCCCATGAAATCCAATATTTATAGCAGCACTATCAACAATAACCAAAGTATGGAAAAAGTCCACATGTCCATGGACTGAAGAATGGATAAAATATGTATATATACACACACACACACAATGGAATGTTACTCTGTGATCAGAAAGAATGAAATCTTGCCATTTGCAAATATGTGAATTGAACTATAGGGTATTAGGCTAAGTGAAATAAGTCAGAGAAAGACATATGTTTTCACTCATACGTGGAACTTAAGAAACAAAACAGATTAACATAGGGGAAAAGCAGCAAAAATAAGATAAACACAAAGAGGGAGACAAAACATAAGAGATTTTTTGAATTTTTTAAGTGTTTTTATTTATTTTTGAGGGGGAGAGACAGCGTGATCAGGGGAGGGTCAGAGAGAGAGGGAGACACAGAATCTGAAGCAGGCTCCAGGCTCTGAGCTAGCTGTTAGCACAGAGCCCGACGCGGGGCTCGAACCCACAAACAGTGAGATCGTGACTGGAGCCGAAGTCGGACGCTTAACCGACTGAGCCACTCAGGTGCCCCCATAAGAAACTCTTAAATACAGAGAACAAACTGAGGGTTGCTAGCAGGGTGTTGGGTGGGGGGATGGGCTAAATGGGTGATGGGTATTAAGAAGGGCACTTGCTGGGATAAGCACTGGGTGTTCTATGTAAATGATGAATCACTAAATTATCCCTGAAATAAGTATTACACTATGTTAACTAACTTGGATTTAAATTTAAGAATTTGAGGGGGATGATCATGTAGAAACCTGATAGCAATGCAAATGATTCTTGTCAGCTAGCAGTGCAAATGATTGCTGTAAACTTGAAAAGATAACCCCAAAGGTTATTTATTACCTTGTTGGACATTAACCAGTTTTATACTTCCCTTGAAATGTTATTTTAACTTTTTTTTAAAAATGCCATTTCTGATGGATATATAAACCTTTGTTCCTCAAATGCTTTAAAATTTTTTTTTACATTTATTTATTTTTGAGAGACTTCAATGCTTTTTAAAGCAACACCTCACTGATTCTCTTACTACTGCATTGAGGAGTCTTGGGACAAGCGCTCATTCTGCATTGAAGTAAGAGCCATGATTTTAACTCCTTGAAAATTGTATTTTACTGCATCACTGGATACATACATGCTGGACCAGTTAGAGTCTTTGGAAGACATTTTAAACCAAAGTAGTGGAATACAAGAACTCTTTTTTCATTGGTTGCTAAGCTGGCAATAGGGGAGTTCAAATCTGCCTGTGACATAGTTCTATCACATTCACCCCATAACCATGGCTGCAAAATATCTAAAGCAAAAATTTAAAGTATCGGGGGGGTGGAATTCCATCATATTAGAAGACTTATTCTAACACTGGGAGAAAAATTTTTTTTTTTCTTTTTTAATTTGAGGAAACAAGTGAGCACACCAGCAGGGGAGAGGGGGAGAGGGAGAGAGCATCTTAAGTAGGCCCCATCCTTAGCATAGAGCTCAACATGGGGCTTGACCCCATGACCCTGGGATCATGACCCAAGCTGAAATCAAGAGTCAGAGGCTCAACTGATGGAACCACCCAGGGGCCGCTAGAAGAAAATATTCTTAATAATTGATAGATTAAACAGCAAAGATTAGTAGAGGATGATTTGAAATACAAGGATTAATGGGTGTGTATGTGTATATATCTGTACAGGCACTCAGTTATGGGGAAGTGTACATTCTTTTCAAGCACACATAGAAAACTGGTTTATTTAATAGGCTATAAAGTCTATTTTAACTAATTTCAAAAAATATTTTCAAACAGAACACACTATCTGTTCATAACTCAATTAGGCTAAAAATAACAAAAAGAGAACTTTAAAAACTCTTAAGTCTGGAAATTATAAACACACTTCTATTGAGAAGGAAAGCTGGTAAATGCAGATTAAAAGGGCCAGCCAGATATTCCCCTTGTATGCCTTTAGCTTCTGCAGTCTTGTTTGCCTCTTGTATCAGCTCACAGCCAGGAACCAGAAGCTTGACTATACTAGTCCCGCCCAACGTGGAAGCACATATGTGTAAAATATCAGTAAAACAAGAGCCGGATGCTCAGCCTGGAGGGAACTCTGTTGGGCTGGCACCCATCCAAAATAAACAGTCTTTTCTGATTCCTGGATGTATGTCGCTTGTTTCTTCCTGGGCGCTGAGTATTTGCTGTAACACTATGTGATATATGGGTCACAGAAAATATTCGGACATGAACGCTAATGAAAATATTCCATATTCAAACATGGGAATTCGGCTAAAATATAAATTGAGGGAAATTTACAGCCTTAATACTTGTAATAAAAAGGCTAGAAATCAGTAAGAATCTAAGTTAAGAAGTTAGCATTCTGACAGCAATTTAAAATGTAACAGAAAAATTTACTAAATAAATTTATTTAAAAAACAAAATGGGGTGCCTGGGTGGCTCAGTGGGTTAAGCATCTGACTCTTGATTTGGGCTCAAGTCATGGTCTCACAGTTCATGAAATCGAGCCATGTGTCAGGCTCTGTGCTGACAGCTTGGAGCCTGGTCGAGATTCCCCCTCCTCTGTGCCTCTCCCCTGCTTATGTGCATGTGCTCTCAAAATCTATAAACTTAAAAAAATAAAAATACAAAAATTTTAAGAATGAAAAATAAGGAACCAACAAAGCTGAAGTTTGTTTTGATCATCCTATTTGATTCTTTGACTATCCTTTTTGACTCCTTAACTAGACTATTTGAAATTTCAAACCCTTCCTTCTCCAGGGCTGGACTTAGAATGAGGGGAGTGACTTGGGTGATATACAGAATTTAAGGAGATATGGAAAAATTCAATCAAGATAAACATTTTAGTGGAAGGGTGCCTGGGTGACTCAGTAGTTAAGCATCTGACTTTCACTCAGGTCATAATCTCACAGTTTGTGAGTTCGAATCCCACATGCCTGTTTTCGGTCAGCTCAAGCCCCACTTCAGGTAAAAACACAAGCCTCAGGTGAGCCCCATTTCTCTCTCTCTGTCTCTCTCTCTCTCTGTCTCTGCTCCTTGCTCACTTGAGCCCTCTCTTGCTCAAAAAAAAAAAAATCTTTTAGTGGAATATTCTGTAAATCAAAAGTAACAAATATCCACGATAACCAAATACCACAAATTTAAAGACTGCATCTGACCCTGCACTTGTACTGCATCCATCCTAGCCCCCACCTGCCTCCAGTAAGTGCCTCACTCCCATCACCCTAATCCTGACCAATGGGTTATCTGATAGCAGTGACACCAGCCATGTTTCCAAAATTTAAATGACAGTGCTTCTAGTATATGGTTATAGTTCAGGGTAAAAATTCCTTATCATGTTATTAAAGTACCCAACCAAAACACAAGACTGAATTTTATTAAGTGCCTTATTAACTTTTACTGAAGTGATTTATTTGGTTTTTCTCCATCAACCGATATAGTATATCATAACATTCCTCCTAATATTTGTCCTCTCTTGCACTTCTGTTGTAAATCATAATATTTGTGGTATATATACTTTTAAAGCTCTTATTTTTTAAGTAAGCTCTGCACTCAACATGGGGCTCAAACTCATGATCTGTAGATCAAGAGTCACATGCTCTATCAACTGAGCCAGCCAGGTGCCCCATTCATGGTATCTTAAAATGAATATTGGAATTTTCAAATACTTATATTTAGTCTATGCATATGTATTCATAAGTAACATCCAATTGTGAATTTCCTTCTGGTGCTTTTTGAGGTTCTACTATCAAAGTTTTGTAGCTTTATTTTAAAAAAATGGTGAAGTTACCTTCCTCAATGATACTCTGAAATGGTTTAAAAAAAACAGGAACTTTCCTTTCCCTGAAAGTTTGATAGAAATCACCTTGATAAGAAGCATTTATTAACTCCTTTGTTGGAGTTGTACTTGGGAAGCTTGAAAATCTTACTTTCTATGAAGGAGAAGATGCTCACTGCAGCCCAAGACTGCACTGTGATGGGAATGCCACTTCCTGGCTGCAGACTTTCTTTTGTTTGTTATGATGGCCCCAGACGAGCTGTCTCTAGCCAGTATGACTGTCAATACCGAGAATCAACCTTGACAGTGACCTCCCCTAGGCATCATGGGTGTAGATATCAGCTCCAGTAACATGACCTGAGAATTTTCCCATGACTGCCACTTGCCCCCTTCTAATTGCCATGGTCCACTCTTACCTCCAGCTCTGCACATTGACTCAGGGGCTATTATACCACCTACGAGGCTTTCTTATCTCCTATAGACAGTCTACCACAGACTATCAATTTTTTCTCCCTAAGGAAGGCCACAAATTCTTTGACACTAGGCCCATCAAGAAGAAATGACTCCCCTTGCACTTGGGCTGGCCTCACTGTTCTGACCAATAGAGTAAGACAGAAGTGACTTCATGCCAGTGCTGGGCCTAACTTTCAAGTGAACGGGCAGCTTCCACTTGGCCTCTTTAAGCCCTAAAGCCCCATCAGAGAACTCCATCTTCCCTGCTGGAGAGATCATATGGAGAGTGCCTGAGACTAGAGAGAAGAGGTGCCCAGTCAACCCTAGCATTCCAGCCACCCCTGCCTAGGTACCAGGCATGTGAGTGAAGTCACCCTAGATCCCCCAGAGCTACATGGCTACTAGCTGAATACCACAAAGGGACTCCAAGTGATGTTGATGTGTGGAGCATAAGAAATGCTTAGCTGAGCCCTTTCTGAATTCTAAGCTACCAAGTCATGAGACAGAACATAGTAGTTACTGCTTTAAGCCACTACATTTTGGGATGATTTTTCACATAGCAAGAGATCATTAAAAGTCTTTCACAGAAAATGTTACTGTGTCGGGTTTCAGCCAAATGAAGGAACAGGTTTTTAGCTCTAAGACCAACAATCTTATATCTATTTACATCTTCGCAACAGGCTGCAGAAAACATTCACTGAGGAAGTAGACTCCCATTCTAATTGAGATCAGCAATTCTCACATACTAAGGTACCTAAAGGTTGCCTGGGAAATTATGTAAAATACAAGTTCCTAGGACCTTGAGATAATCTGATTCAGTAAGTCCAACATGGGCTCTAGGAAACTGCATTTTAAGAAACACCCAAGTAATTTATACACAGTTGTCCCAGGAACACTCACGGAGAAGCATTCGGTAAAGCAAGCCATAGATGGCAAGGCTGTGAAGGAAGCCATCGGTGGGAGAGAGAGAAAGAGAAATGGGTGCTCTAACATAATCTTCCCTCGGCTCATCCTCCAGTCTCATTTCTAGGCTTCTCACATCGGAATTCTTAAACTCTGCATTCAATTAAAAACATGTTACACCTTTCACTGAGCTTTAGGTTTCTCATTTTATTTTAGCCTCTCAACCCCCATGTGAAGTAGAACAGATCTTTTCCAGAGAAGTGACTCACCTACATCTAACAGACATCAAACACAGTATGTCTGGGCATAAAGCATCTAAAGCTAAGAGTCCCAGGCCTTGTCACTCTGAGGCATTTTACTATTTAAAAGAACATCAGGTTCTTCAAATCAGGGACACCGCCACCAGGAACCATCTTCGTCACTGTGATCATTATAGTCGCGCACAATGATGAGCTGTGGATTGCTAACTCGCACAGCTTCCAGCAGTTTCTGGGCTTCCTCATCAAATGCCTCTTTGCACACCCTGAGAAAACAAGGGAACACCTCTTCTCACACTCTGTTTTCCCACTGAAGAATTCATTTCTCAGAGAAAGACTGTTAGAGACAGAAAGGAACATGACTGGGAAGTGGGGCAAGGGGAGTGTGAGGGGTACACTGAGGGAGTGCAGCAGAGGAAAGACAACGGAACACAGAGTAGAAAGAAAAATAGATTAAAATTGAAGAGGATCCTCTGATAGCCTTTTTCTACTCAAGCAAAATACTACTTCTAACACTAACAACCAGTAACACAGAACATGGTTCGATGTTATCTGCTAGGCATGGTTCTAAATACAGGTATCCTTTGCTTTTCCAAAGGTTGTGGCTGTACCAATTCACCTTTATGAGAGACTGATATTAGTATGTGTTTTTGATAACTGAAATAAGTCCAAAGATTTTGGTTTTACCACAAAAAAGTTAAAAAGCGGAAATAGTGTTCAGCATTTGGGTTGCCTTGAACTTTTACAGAAGCAGCAGGAACCCAAGCAGTGAGAGCAGCCCTGCCCAGCTCCTTCCCCAGGGCCTGCACTGCTCCAAGGTCCTGGCCACCATAGCTCTGAACTGCGTCTATGAGAAACTGGACCCATTTATTTTGTGCATCTGGGGGCGGCTGGGTGGCTCAGTCAGTTAAGCGTCCAACTTCAGCTCAGGTCATGATCTCACGGTTCATGGGTTTGAGCCCCACAACAGGCTCTGTGCTGACAGCTAGCTCAGAGCCCGGAGCCTGCTTCGGATTCTGTGTCTCCCTCTCTGACTCTCCCCTCCTCATGCTGCCTCTCTCTCTCTCTCAGAAATAAAACATTAAAAAAAAATTTTTATTTTGTGTATCTGTTAGCAAGATGTATCCTAAGGTATCAGAAAGGTCTAAAAGAGGTTATTTTGAGGGGTCCAGGAATGCTCAAAGTTGTTTCTATATAAATTAATGGTAATTGCTTCTTTGCTTTACACCACTTTGGCTTATGAAAGCTTTTACAGAAACACTCTACCTTCTGATAGCAGGGAGACACCTGTACACCTATACAGACTCAGCTGATCAGTCCTCACAATAAGCCATGGGTAGATCTCATTTCACCCATTTATAGACAAGGAAACCAAAACACAGAGATTGGAGACCAGCACAAGTTCAAATATAAGTTCCAGGGCTACATTTCAAATGCAGGTAGTGTGGCTTTACAGTTCTCAGCTGTTAACCAGTATGCTACAGTAGGTCTCTCAAAATTCAATGTCCTTGGGAGAAAAAGAAGGGCCTCAAGAGTATGCAAAGATCCACAATCAGGTTGATTCTTAGGCCTGCAGTGAATGAGTGGCTCCCCAAATCCCTTGTTCTAGTAAACTTCTGCCCTGAGAAGCCAACCAAGACTTACCCCAGAACTTTCAGTTTACATTCAGGAGATCTCAGGACTTCACATAACTTCATAATTCCTTCACACCCTAAAGAGTTCTGTGTCAGGTTTATTTTTATCAGGTTTTGGTTGCTTCTAAGAGTAGAGGAGAGATCCTGACAACACAGAGAGGTCAAGCCACAATATTCCAACCTGCAGGGAAGAGAGACTAATGATAAAATTAATTTAACCCCAGGACAGAGAGCAAGAATGTGAGAGATCTGTGACCTGGAAATGCCGGAGGGCTCCAGAAGCTAAAAAAAAAAAAAAAAAGGCAAGCACAATTATGGAGGATTCAAAGAATGTAAGTACTTATAATATTCATTATAGATTGAATTTATCCCTTCCTAAATCATAAATTACAAGTTCTTATAGTCCAGGGAATAAATAAAACAGGGAAGCACACCAAGGAAAGCTAAAGCAGTTGAATCTTTGATCATCATTAAAAATATAGACTAATAATTAAACTTTTGAAATATGGTATTGACTACTTTGTAAAAATTTTTTAAAGTTTATTTATTTTTGACCAAGAGAGAGAGCATGAGCTGGGGAGGGGCAGAGAGAGAGAGGGACACAAAGAATATGTAGCAGGCTCCAGGCTCTGACCTGTCAGCACAGAGCCTGACTTGGGGCTCCAACTCACAAATCATGAGACCATGACCTGGGCCAAAGTTGGACACTTAACTGACTGAGGCACCCAGGCACCCCTGGTACTATTTTAAAAGCAAGACATATAATGAGGTCTCTAGCACCATGCCATTTATGCAAATAAAAATGCATACACCAAAAGTCAACATTACATCTTTTATAAGAATACTCACAACTCTATGGCAGATTTCAAACACACTAGGCCAGCTGCCTATACAAGAGATAAATTAAAAGAGATAAATTAACCAACTAACCAACCAATATTCAATAGAGGGCTCTTGTATAAACCAATGATAATGTAATACTATGAACTAAAGAAATATGTTAAACTCAACTTTCTACACCTGATGAGGCCCCCAACCAATTTTAATTTTCACCTTATGTTTACCTAGCCATTCCTCAATTTAATGCCTAAGTAGGTGCTGAGTATATAAAAAACATTAGGGGCGCCTGGTTGGCTCAGTTCGTTAAGTGTCCAACCCTTGATTTCAGTTCAGGTCACTATCTCATGGTCAGGAAACTGACCCTTAGGTCACATTCAGCACTGTGCAGAGCCTGCTTGGGATTCTCTCTCTCTCCCTCCCTTGATACCTCCCCCACTTGTACTCTATCTCTCAAAATAAATAAATTTTAAAAAAATTTTAAGTTTCTGCCCACATAAAACTGGCATTAATGTGGTGAAGCAATAGTCCCACTATTTAAGACACAGGTAAAGAAATGTAATACAAAATAAACTATAGGAGGAAGGCACTTGTTGGGATGAACACTGGGTATTGTATGGAAACCAATTTGACAATAAATTATATTTTAAAAAAATAAGAAACTGTAGGGTAAAAAGTACTAGGAGACATAAAAGGTTAAAACAATTTTTCAGGAAACAATCTCTAAGTTTTCAGTCAATAATAACAGTCTCAAAATCCAGAGGGGTGCCTGGGTCGCTCAGCTGTTGAGCATCTGACTCTTGATTTCTGCTTAGGTCATGATCTCAGGGTTGTGGGATCCAGTCCAGCATCAGCATGGAGCCTCTTAAGATATTCTTTCTCTCTCTCTCTCTCTCCCTCTCTCTCTCTCCTCCTCCTCTGCCTCTCTCCTCAGGCTCACACTCTCTCTAAAGAAAATTTTTTTAAATCTTAAAAATTATATATATATAGAAAACTAAAACTAAAAGAACTCAAAGTGAAAGACACAAATTTTCAATTATAATGGAGATTTTAACATGCTTTTCACAGCAGGCAACTGACGTATCTAGAAAAAATTACTAAAAATACAGATGATTTGAATAACAGAATTAATCTTAAATTAAGTCATATACAATACTGCAACCAACAGTTCTTCATCTTTTTAAATACACCATGGCAGACATATAAGAACTGAATGTCAACTGGAGCAAATGTTAACAAATTTCAAAGAACTACAATCACACACAGTCTGTTCTCAGACCACAATGCTAAAGATTAAATATAAAAAGATAAGACTCTCTTATATGTTTGAAAATTAAGGAATACTAGTGGTCTGGGTGGCTTAGTTGGTTAATATCCAACTCTTGGTTTCAGTTGAGGATAGTTTTCATGAGTTCTAGCCCTATGTTGAGCTTTGTGCTGGCAGCACAGAACCTGCTTGGGATTTTCTCTCTCCCTCTCTCTCTGTCCCTTCCCCACTCATGCTCTCTCTCTAAAAATAAATAAATAAACTTAAAAAAAAATAAAATTAAGGAATATACTTTAATTCATGAAGAAAAAAGCATAAGGAACTTAAATTTATTTTAGACTCAAAAATAACAAATGCTGCATGTAATATTATAGAATGAAGTTAATGCAATGATTTCAAGGAAAATTAAGTGTTGGAAAAGGAGGAAATATTTATGAGCTACACATTAAACTCAAGTATTTAAGAACGGTATTATAAAAAGAAGAAAAGGGGGCACTTGGGTGGCTCAGCTGGTTAAGTGTCTGACTCTTGGTTTCAGCTCAGGTCAGGATCTCAGGGTTTCATGAGTTTGAGCCTGGCGTTGGCTTTGCCCATAACACAGAGCCTGTCTGGGATTTTCTCTCTCTCTCTGCGCCTCCCCTGCTTGCACGCTGTCTCTCACAAAAATAAATGAATAAACTTAAAAAAAGAAAAAGAATTTAAGAATGGTAAAATAAACTCAACAAAAGTAGAAGATAAAACAATTAGTTAAATAGGAAATACAATAGAGAAGCTCAATGTTGTGTTCTTTAAAAAGTAAAATGAGGGGCACCTGGGTGGCTCAGTTGATTAAGCATCCAATTTAGGCTCAGGTCATGATCTCACGGGTTCGTGGGTTCCAGCCCTGCGTCGGGTTCTGTGCTGGCAGCTCAGAGCCTGGAGCCTGTTTCGGATTCCGTGTCTCCCTCTCTCTCTGCCCCTCCCCTGCTCATGCTCTGTCTCTGTCTCAAAAATAAATAAACTATTAACAAATTTTTTAAAAAAGAGAAAAAGCTCAAATTGCCAATATCAGGAAAAGCAAGGAGACATCACCAGATGTCTAAATCACTGGAGATGATTAGAAGCTGAGCAGATAATAAATTAGACCCTTGCCAATAAATTTTAAAATTTAGATGAAATAGATAAAATCATAGGAATAATCTTACCAAAAATTACTCAATAAGAGAAAACATACATAAATGTATAATTATTTTAAAAATGAATCAGAAGTCAAATCTCCACACAATGGAAATTTCAGATCATATAGCTTCACCAGAAATTTCTACAAAGTTTAAGGAAGAAATAATTCCAGTCTTAACACAAATCTCCCCAGGAAACAAAGGATCACTCCTGAACTCACTTTTTTTAAATACTATAATTTGGATGCCAAAACATGATAGGAACTACACAAGAAAATTGTAACATAGTCTCCATTATAAACAAATATTAAAATATTCATTTATCAACAAAATAAAGTGCACATTGTATATAAGACATAGCATGACCAAGATGGTTTTGAGACCAAAAAAGGTTGATATAGGAACAGATATAATATATATAATAAAATCCATGTTACTGACATTTGGCACATTTCAGAAAGTTCAACATATATTCATAACTTAAAATGAAAACAAATTCTTAGCAAACTAAAGATAGGAACCTTTTTAAATTAATAAATGAAACACTGAAATTTTGCTGCTGACAATGAGAATAACACAGGGAAGCCCACTATCTCGAGATATTCTATCACAGGTCTTACAAGTTACTAAGGCAATAAAAAGAAAAAAAGAAAAAAATAGAAAAGGAAAAGACAAACTTATTCCCTAAAGAGATGACTGTGTACCTAGAAAATCTAAATCTAAGTGATTAAGCAATTCTAATCAACCAGAGGATGCGCTGGGTATGAAATTAACATGCAATCCCCAACTGTGTTTCTCTGTATAAGGAATACTCAAAATGAAAAAATAAGAAAAATACCCATATACAATAGTACTGCAATATAGCAAGTACTTAGAAATAAAGTTAAACAGTAAAATAAAGGGCTACTATAGGAAAAATTACTAAGCTTTATTGATAGAGCTAAGTAAATAAGGAGATTTATCATAATTAATAGATTCAATGCAAATTCAATCAAAATCCCAATATATGGGTAGGCATGGATATATGGGCAGATGCACATGCATGTGTGTGATAAGCTGATATTTAGAATTTTGTTTGGAAATGCAAAAGGAGAACACAGTAACAGACCCATGTACCAATGAAGATTTGATTTATAACAAAGGTGGCACGGCCACATAGTGGGGAAAGAAAAACAGTCAATAAATTTTGCTGGAATAGAGGAGTATCCACATAGAAAAAATATTAAATTGGACTGAGTTCAAATCATATGTTTTTGGAGGTGGAGGGGTGGAGAGAATGTGTATGCACACATTTGGGGGAGGGCCCAAGAGAGGTGAGAGCAGGGAGGGGTGGAGAGAGAGAAAGAGAAAGAGAGATAGAATGAATAAATCTCCCAGCACAGAGCACAATCTCACCATCGTGAGATCATGACCTGAGCCGAAATCAAGAGTCAGAAGCTCAACTAACTGAGCTACCCAGGCACTCTGCCAACCATATTTTAAAATTAAAGTCTCAAATGCTTCAAAAGCCACCTTTTACATTTAGAAAATAATAACGGCATGTCTTAATTCCAGAATTGGGAAAAATTTCCTAAACAGTTACAAAAAGGACTAATAAAGGAATAATCTGATGTTATTAGAGTGAAAAGAAAGCCCGAGTTATTGTCACATATCTAAGTGACAAGGGCTCATAACCAGAATATATTGGAGGAAAACAAAAAAAACCCTACAAACCAAAAAGCACAAAATGGCTCACCCAATTGAGCCATTTTGAAAATAATGTGAAAAATAAACAAAATAAGTGAAAAAGGAACTTTACAAAAGAGGAAATCCAAATGGCTATTAAGCATCTGAAAAGGTGTTGAACCTCTCTTTAACCACACAATTCTAAATTAAAACCACAATGAGATGCCAAAGCACACATCTGATTCACTAAAACTTCAAAAATTAGGTCAGACAAAATTGGCAGGAATAGAGAACGGAACTATCACACACTACCAGGGGTAGAATCAATTAGTACAGTATTTATTGAGAGAGAGAGAGAGAGAGAGAAAGGAAAGGAAAGGGAAAGGGAAAGGGAAAGGGAAGGAAAGGAAGAAAAGAAAGAAAAAGAAAAGAAAGAAAAGAAAGAAAAAAGAACAGGGTAAGGGCAAAGAGAGGGAGAGAATCCCAGGCAGGCTCTTCACTGTAAGTGCAGAGCCCATGCGTGTCTTGAACTCATGAACAGTGAGATCATGGACCTGAGCCAAAGTTGGACACTTAACCAACTGACCCACCCAGGTGCCCCAGCACAACCTTTTTGACAAATACCTGATAAATTTGAAGACCCTTTCCCAATGATGCAATAAATCACTATTTTTCCTAAATATATACATATGTGCCTGAATTCATGTATTAAAAATTCATCAGCAGCATTCATCATAAAATAAATGAAAACAACAAAAATGCCCACCTATAATAGAATGGTTACATAGTTTGTGATATGGTCATTCATTGAAATAATTTACTGTGGTAAAAATGAAGTAACTACCACTACACAAGATGACTGGATAACAAATTCCTAACAATGAGCAAAAAGAATCGTAACACAAGAGAATATATAGAGTATGATTCCCTGTGTATGTTCAAAACCTAGCAAAATTTAACAATACATTACATAGGATTGTATACACTCACAGCCACTCTACAGATAAACAAATAAACTAAGACCACAAAATTCAGGATAATGGTTTTACTTCTTAGGGAGGATGGAAGAGTGTTGTAAGGGAGGAGTAGGGGAATTTAATTCCTGGGAAAATTCAATTATTGACCTGGCTGAGGTTACACATGATTGACATTTATTTTTTATGCTTTTATGCATTTATTATTTTCTCAAAAATAAATGATAAATAAAAACTAAATAAATACAGGGGAGGGGCAGAGAGAGAGAGAGAGAGAGAGGGAGAATCTCAAGCATACTCAGTGCTGTCAGCAGAGAGCCCGATATGGGTTTCATGAAATCATGAAAGTCAAAACTGAGTCGGATACTTAATTAACCAACTGAGTCACCCAGGCAATCCCTGACTTTTAAATAGTTTTATTCACTTATTTCTATCTATTTTCTATTTCATAGTGAAAATGTTTAAAATATGACTTGATAGATGGTTTTTTTCGGTGTATAAACATTCTTTTTTCCCCCAAGTTTTTATTTAAATTCCATGTAGTTAACATACAGTGTAATATTTGTTTTAGGTGTAGAATTCAGTGATTCATCACTTACAACAACCAGGGCTCATCACAAGTGTCCTCCTTAATAGCATTACCCATTTAACCCATCTCCCCACCTACCTCCCCTCCAGCAACCCCCAGTTTGTTTTCTATAGTTAAGAATCTGTTTTATGGTTTTGTTTTGTTTTTTTAATGATCCAGCAATTGCACTACATACTAGGTATTTACCCAAAGGACACAAAAATACAGATTCAAAAGGATATATGCACCCCAGTGTATTTTATAGCAGCATTATCTATAATAGCTAAAGTACGGAAAGAGCCCAAATGTTCATTGACTGATGAATGGATAAAGAAGATGTGGTGTAAATATACAATGGAATATTACGCAGCCACTAAAAGGAATGAAATCTTGCCATTTGCAACAACATGGATAGAGCCAGAGAGTATGCCAAGCAAAATAAGTTAGTCAGGGAAAGACAAATACCATATGTTTTCACTCATATGTGAAATTTAAGAAAGAAAACAGATGAATACAGGCAGATCTTTAAAATATCAGAAGAGAGGGGGCGCCTGGGAGGCTTAGTCGGTTAAGCGTCTGACTTTCGCTTAGGTCATGATCTCGCGGTTCGTGAGTTCGAGCCCCGCGTCGGGCTCTGTGCTGACTGCCAGCTCAGAGCCTGGAGCCTATTTCAGAGTCTGTATCTCCCTCTCTCTCTGACCCTCCCCTGCTCACGCGGTCTCTCTCTCTCCTAGAAATTAAAAAAAAAAAAAAATCAGAAGAGAAAAATTAAAATTACAGAATGTAGATGACATTGGAAGAAGCAAGAAGGGGGTCATCACTGCTGAAAATGAACTTAAAATTATGGGTGAGAGAAAAGACAAGTGAAAAGAAAATGAATTTTAAAAGATTAGAAAAAAATTATAAAGACCAACAAGAGATCCAACACAAGTATAATTTGTAACCCTGATAACAAATTAGATAAGTGGAAATTAAAATGCAGGAAACCTATATATAAAAAAAAGAACATAATCTACAGATTGAAATGGCACACCATTTCCCCAGGAAAATATTAATGAGAAAAATTCTACACATGACAAGTTATTGTTCCTAAAGAGCAATTCTATGGAAACAGAAGCCAAAAAAAAAAAAAAAAAAAAGAATGTTTAACCAGTAAGGACACTAAAGGGCAAGAATCAGCTGGCTTCAGACTTTTCAGTAACTAGATTCAATGCTAGCAGGCAGTGGACTTTCTGTAAAACCCTCAGAAGAAAGATGACCAAAATATGAACACAGCCAAGCTGCCACTCAAGGTCACAGAAATCTAAGACATTTCCAGATATGCAAGAAGTCAAGGATAATAGTAGTCATGTCTCCCATTTTGAAGAAACAATGGGCCAATAGTCAAGGTTTTCAATGAACAGTCCATGGTCCCTACCATCTACAGGCATTTAGTAATCCTGAGCTCTGGAATAATATTTCAAAGTTATAAAGATTTCTGATCCTACCTCCCTCACCACCTCTTGGTCGACATATAGAGGGGGCATTTGGTCACTAAATACAGCTATCCCCTGAAATGGTTCATTCTGTATCTCACCACTTCCTGAGTAATGATTAGGTTGAAAGGGAAAGAAAGTTATAGGATACCTTTGAAATTTCAGGACTGCATTTTGATCATTCCTGGGCATTATGCTCTTCTTTCCCTAACAGCAACTCCAGGCCACACTGATTGGTGAACCCTCCACTCCAGGTGTCAGGCCAGCCAAAAAGGACCTGTGGGGTTCAAACTTAATTTGGCTTCAGACACCTGGAGTCACCTATGGATCACGAGGATAATGATCGTTTGGTTGAGTATACTGCTTGAGAAGTCCCACTACAAGCCAAGATGTTGAATAGAAGGAATTTATAGAAATATCGTAAAAATGCTTTAGTCTTTTCCTGCCAGATTCCTCTGGACTGAAAGCCTGGGTACAAGCAGGGGATGACTGGAGATGAGGCGAAGTTACAGGCACTAGGATGGGACTCATTGATTTAAAGACTGTGGGGAAGAGCAGCCACACCAACACCAGGGTAAGGAACATCTCAGAACCTGGGAGGTGCAGGGAGTGGGAAGAACAATTCATGATTTCTTTTCCTTCCTTAGACCCAACACAGCTGCCTGGCAAAATTATGTGGTCTGCCGAAGTAGCAGCTGCGGCTGACAAACTGACCCACTGACCAGTTTGTCCATATGACGTGGGAACAGAAAATTCCATGTGGACACAGCAGGTCCTAACTGTTCTGCTGTGCCTCATGTCATCAGCGGCAGCCCCCAGATTTGGATCCCAGTCACAGGTGTACAAACACAACTGGTACAACCTTGTTTCAGTGTGACTGGTACAAATTCATAAGCTTCTCTTGATGCCAGTGGAGCCTTTGTTTATGCGATTTATGGCTAACAAGACACCTGTGACTACTCAGCGACACATAACCAAACCACTGTAATGGTGACCCAAATCAATAGAACAACACATCCCACACTAGAGTGAACTTTGTTCCTTCAGGTTATATGTTTGTTACGTGTGGAGGTGTGGACCACTGAATATCTCTTTATTAGGGATAGGACTGCTTTCGGCCAGATTTTGTTCCCTATATTTATTGCCAATTATACCAAGATCAGCAGGTCAACCTTAACTCCCTTTCACGAGTTATAATGAATAAGACCTCTTGGTCTCATTCAGTTGGCTAGTCCAGGATGCTGAGGATATAGTTGAAATCAATACTGCAATGTGACCTCATCCCATGCTTGGAGTCCTAATTATGGTGGCCCTAATTAAATGGCCTAGGAGACAAATTGAGCAGATTTGGCCCCTGCCTCTGTTCGTCAGATTAGTGAGAGTGGCATATCCATGTGAAAACTAACCAAGACTATATTGTGCAGAGAAAGAGGGCAGATATTGCTGGGAGACAGTCTTCTGTAGGTCTTTTGCTCTCCTACATGATTTATTGACAAAAATGTTAAGACCCTGACAACTCTATGTGGCCATTTCCTAGGAGGTGTATGCAGTGAGCAGTCTGGGGGGATGTCTTCCTCTGGGACAAAGGGCAGGCTTGCTTCATGCTTCCTATAAAGTGGTGAGTCCCCCAAGCTCCGTGTTTCTCTCCTGGGATGCAACCCTCTACCGTGTGAGCTGTCCATATCCACCATGTAGGACTTGGAGGACAAAGGAAACTGACACACATACACTAGTGCTTGTGCTGCTATGCTAGGAGTAATAAAATCCTCTGTCTCCAATGTGACTCTGGGTTTCCAGAGTCCAGGAAACAGTAATAGGCTAACTTACTAGGTTATAAGCAGGATAAAATTAAATTTCAGACCCAATAATTACAATATCATCATTGTCATAAAAATACATAAATTGTTAATGGAAACATAGGTAAAGTAGCACTTTCTTGAAAGAGTTAGGGAGACATATCATAGTATTTGGGTTTCCCACACATGGAACAAAATTCTTGACCCAGAGATCTTTAATTCATGCTGTGTACATAAGAATGTACTAGCCAATATCAGTTCAAGATTTAAAAAGCAAATAAACACCTCAACAATGTGTGACTGAACATCGAAAGTACTCAGAACATAGGGTAAGACTTTTTTAGACTGCAGGCTCCTTAAGAGCCTAGATAGCATTTTTCCAGAGAGAAGACAATTAGCAAAATCTTCAATATAAAAAGAAAAATTAATCTAAAAACAGATGAAATATCTGAAGGATGATAGAACATGAAAGACCTTAAAAGCAAGGACCGTCTACTTAAAATATACCCTAAGGCACTAAAGAGAAAAGGAAGAAATGTGAAATATGGCTTCAGTACTAACAACACATAATACACACTGATGCATATATTTGAAATTCAGATTCTCATTTCTGAGAGTAACTTACCTTCTAGCCCATTTATTTTTTCATCCCCTCTCATGTACTAAATTTCTTCTTAGCCACATTAGCCACCAAATAGGTATCATTTTCCTCATGGAAAACTGAACTCACCCAAGCCTCTGAATATTGCTGTTTGGATGTCTCAAAGCCTCGCACAGCATTTTTACCCCTTCGTCCTGCAGGTCATTGTTCCCAAGGTCCAGGCTCCGCAGGTGTGGGTTGTTGAGAATAGCAGAAGCCAGATCCAGACAACACACACTAGTGAGCACACAGCCCATCAATCTGCAAGAAACAGAAGAGACAAGTGAGACCTTCAGTTGTGAGCCTTAATTCATTTATTCCTCTGAGAGAAGCCCAGGTATCAGAGCCTTTTTCCTGACTCTTTTCTATCCACAGTCCAAGAAGCACATAGGAACGTCTAACATTACCAGCAGAAACCAATGGTTTTTTTTTTTTTTCCCTTTCATAGTTTATGGTCAAGTTGGTTTCCATAGAACACCCAGTGCTTGCTGGGATGAGCAGTGGGGTTTCTTAATGAGCAGAAAAACCATTGGGTAAAACTGCTTTCTCCCTCAAGGTTGTTATCCACAAGCTTCTGAAATCAAGGATATAAACACTTATTTCTATCAATACTAAAAAAATGGATATAAGTTTACCCAAGGAATCCAAAGATCTCTGTGCTTTCAGTTTCCAGTAATTTTTGAAATAAAAATATTTAAAAAAAAAAACTTAAGGTGTTATCAAGAGGAAGCAGCCTACATATAAAAAGATATGTCCTTTAGTCCTTTGTAGGGCATTTAAGAGCATTCACAGCCTGGCCTCAGGCATTCTCTTTCCATACTTTGTCCCCATCCTCTTCATCTTTCAAGGCTAAGGTAATTCAGTCCCCTCTGTCCCATTCCTTTTTATTATTTTTTTAATGTTTTTTAAATTTATTTCTGAGAGAGAGAGAGAGACAGTGTGAACAGGGGAGGGTCAGAGAAAGGAGACACAGAATCCAAAACAGGCTCCAGGCTCTGAGCTGTCAGCACAGAGCCTGACGCGGGGCTCAAACCCACTAACCGTGTGATCACGACCTGAGCTGAAGATGGACGCTTAAAGGACTGAGCCACCCAGGCACCCCCTCTCTATCCCATTCCTTGCTCCTTGGGACTTTTGTCATAACTTTTTTTTTTAAGTTTATTTAGTTTGAGGGAGACAGACAGAGAGAGCGAGCAAGGGAAGGACAGAGAGAGGGAGAGAGAGAGAATCCTAAGCAGGCTCTACACTGACAGTGTGTAGCCTTACACAGGGCTTGAACTCAAACTGTGAGATCATGACCTGAGCCAAGATCAAGAGTCAGACATGTAACTGACTGAACCACCCAGGAGCCCCTGTCATATCTTTATAATGACACATGGTGTAGGTTATGATTGGCTTTATATTTATTTCCCTGCCATCAGCATTTTGTGAGTTACCAGAAGGCAAGGGTATCATCTTAGTAATTATCTTTAATGCCCTCAGATGTAGCTTGTATTTGTTGTAAATTTGGGTAGACAGTATTGGCATGGCCTGCATAGAAGCTATAAAGGTAGCTACAAAAGCACACATTTGTCTATGTGTTTACAGCAATGCTAAGGAGAGAAAGTAGACTAACCAAACATCTTGGGTACATACGTCACTTAAAAATTATAGAAATTGTGGCTGAAGTAAAAGGTATTAGATTTAACCATAATCTCCATGAAGTAAAATTTTGCCTTCTAGTTGAATAATAGTCAAGGAAACTTCAGAGAATCACATCATATGTATTTTCCTAAAGAAAGTACAGATACAGGGCACTGGAGTGGCTCAGTCAGTTGAGCATCTGACTCTTGATTTAGGCTCAGGTCATGATCCCAGGGTCATGGGAATGAGCCCCATGTTGGACTCTGTGCTGACAGTGTGGAGCCTGCTTGGGATTCTCTCTCCTCCCTTCTCTCTAACCCCTCCTCTACTGTCACTGTCTCATTCTCAATAAAAAAATTTAAATTTTTGAAAAATGGATTTTTGGATATTTTAAAAAATTCCCTTCCTAGTTTAAAAGTTGACCTGATTATAAACCTGAATTGAAGGGGAAAAAAAAACTAGTAGAGCACAATTTCTGCTTCATGGATGTAGGGCAGAGGACACACAGTAGACTCAGTGGGTCGCAATCAGAAAAAATATAAAAAAATGGCTGCTGTTCAACCTGATGTCTCTGGTCCTCCTTACCTGAGGGAGTTTGATTATAATTACTGTAGTAACTATTTAAGAACAATCTGATGAACATACTTCCCCAGCTTGTCTCAGGCAAGAGGAGAGAGAGGGAATCAGCTGTTTATTATTTTCTCTGACAGATACTCAGCTTGGCCCTTCTTTACCCATCTCCCCTGCCCACACAGTAGTTAAAGCACGCAAGGTCAGATCACAGAAAACCTACTCCAGGTCCTGAAGGTTACAGCTGGGCTGCCGAAAGACATCGCACAGAAGCTTTACTCCATCATCTTGTAGCCAGTTGGACCCAAGATCCAGATGTGTCAGGCTCTTGTTGTATAGGAGAGAAGATGAGAGATGTTCACCGCTCAGTGAGGTGAAGTGGCAACGCCTCAGCCTACAGGAAGGACAGTGGGAGGAGAGATGGAATCATTGCTGTACTGCCTGGAGATTTTTCTCTTTGCAGAGGTTTCGTCCTGTGCCCCCTTAACCTGTTTTCTCACACTCAGATCAAATACCCTCTCTCCCTCATTACCTCTTTGCCTGTCTCCTTGGGATACTTAGGTTAGCACCAAATTGCTAACTGGATCCATGTTCTTGACAATTTTTCTTTTTAAATGATTTTTTAAAATTTATTTTGAAAGAGAGAGAGAGAGAGAGAGAGAGAGAGAGAGAGAGAGAGAGAATCCCAAGCAGGCTCTGTGCCATCAGCACAGAGCCTGATGTGAGGCTCAGTCTCATGAACTGTGAGATCATGGCCTGAGCTGAAACCAAGAGTCAGATGCCCAACTAACTGAGCTGAGCCCCCCAGATGCCCCCAGAATTTTTCTTTACTATAAGTGAGATTTTTAAAAAAATAAATGAAAGGTTAACCTCATCTGTGCATAAAAACAGTACCTTATTGCAGAAGTAGCTACATGGAGAGGAGTAGGCGTATGAAATAGAATGGAAGTAATCATAATCAAGTACTTTTTTACATAATAAAAGTGGCATTTCCAATCAGTAGGGAAAAGATCTATTATACTAAAAGTAATTTGGGAAAGCAGACCTGACATATGGGAAAAAATAAGTTTTAAGCCTTATAACAAATAAAGTAGGAATAATTTAACACTTAAATGTTAAAAATTAAACCATAAAGAGTATGATAGAATTAGGGTTTTAAAAAATAAAGATATTTCCAATTATGACAAAACTTCTAGAAGTCATGAGGAGGAAGGAAAGTAATGTGACTTCACAAAAATTTTAAACTTCTGTGTTCTAAAAATGACCATGAGAAAACATACAGATACATGCTAGGTAAATTATTTGCAATATAGAAAAATAGTGGCTATAATGTATATGTGATATTAATAACCATAGTATATAAGTAACAGAAAATATCCAAAGGAAAATGGAGCCTATGATGAGGCAATTCCTAGAATATTAAAGGCCACAAACTTTTGAAAAGATGCTCAACATCGGGTCATTTTTATTTATTTATTTTATTATTTTTTAAGAAAGCTCCATGCCCAATGTGGGGCTTGAACTCAAGAGTCACATGCTCTACCAGCTGAACCAGCCAGGTGCACCTCAACATCAAATCATTTTTAAAGTTATTTTCAATTCTCTAATTAATACTGATCAAAAAACCAGTAGATACTTGACGAGGGTATTAAAATGCAGGCCTCTAGATTGCCGAGGAATTATGAACAATCTATCTAGAAAAAATGTAACCATATCTGACAAAATAAAAATTTTGGCTCCTCAATTCCACGTCTGGAAATCAACTAAGAGCAATGAACAGAATCATCACACTGTGATCCAGCCATATCCTGGGAGGCCACATATCTGATGGTGTTCATATATATTTACCTGCTCTAGACCCCAAATATGGAGTTAGACAGGCAGACTTTAGTCCTGAATCCACCATTTCCTTGTGAGCATTACGCAAGCTATATAATCTTTCTAAGCCTCACATTTCTCATCTGGTGCTTAGAATTCAGGTGGCCTATTTGACACCAACAGGTACATTTGTAAAGATGAAACAAATTTAGCACAGGGCCCAGCACAGAGTAAGGACACAATAAATGACACTTATTAACACCATCATTCTCGTCATCTTCATTATCACTATGGATAACAATAGGGGGAAAGCAAGGGACAGAATATGTTTATAACATTCTCCCTTTTAAAATATATTTCAAAATGTGTATTACAGCAGCAGGATGAAAACTCATGCTCACTTACACAAGGCTCTGGAGATTGCACTGTGGATGTTTCAAGGCATCACTCACAAGCTTTATGCCATCATCTCCCAAGATGTTGTCTGCCAAGCACAAATGTGTCAACCTCTTGTTGCTGATGAGAGCCAAAGAAAGATCTTCACAACCAGCTACCGTTAGGCCACAGCTTTCTAAGCTGAAGGAGAAACACAGTGGGAAGGGATCAGTCAAATTCCAAAGTTCATGTTTCTCATCCTCAGGGACACTAGCTGGTACATACAAAAATTACAAATGCCACTGCAGCTATATACAAGGGAGAACAGGAGGAAAATAATAATAAAAATAAGCATTCATGAAGAAGCAGCATTTAAAAGTCTAATGAGAGAGAAATCAAAGGAGAACTTCACACAGAGCTCATCCAGGATTGACAAATGAGCCAAGCGGTGTCCGGACCCAAGCAGTTTGCCCATACAGCTCTTAACTAAGTCACACAAGACTGCACAAAAGGACTCCAGGGAAACAAAGCAGCAAGACTCACGACAGTCTCTCTAGGTGACACTTGGGATGTCCTAACGCCTCACACAACAGCTTGACTCCATCATCTAATAGGTGATTGGTTGACAGATTCAGAAATACCAGGCTCTGGCTTCTGATGAGAGCCTTAGAGATATTTAGACAACAAACTGTAGTTAGGTTGCAGGATTCCAAGCTGAAAAACAACACATAAAACCAGAGATGACCCTCCTCAAAGAAGAGTTAGGACCACCACTCAACCACCCTCACAGGCTTTGCGACTCTTTCTGAAAACCAGCTTCCCTACTTGCAATGAGTTATTTAGCTAAAGCGCAAGGATCCTTTGGTGAGTTAGGTTGGGGAGAGCAGGAAGCTTATCTCTTCCATCCCCATCTCCTCAATTCCCTATGAAAATACGTATGAAAGTCCTAAAAAATATTTTTAAATGAGACTTTTTTTTTTAATCTAGGAGGAATTTCCTCCAACTACAACATGGAAGAAGGTGGACCAAAGTGTGTGGAGTCCTTGTGCTCTGACTTCTGAAACAAATGGGGCAGAAGTCAGGAGCAAAAGCTGTGATTCTCACAGCTGTCTGCCAAGAACTCACCTATTCATGGGAGTCAATCCATGTGTTCTGAGGAACCCAGTCCTTAAGAGTATATCTACTAGATTTACTAGATTTAATAAATTTGCTGGAAGTAAATCAGAAATAGGGGCACCTGGGTGGCTCAGTTGGTTAAACATCTGACTCTGGCTCAGGTCATGATCTAATGGTTTGTGAGTTCAAGTCCTGTAATGGGCTCTGTGCTGACAGCTCAGAGCCTGGAGCCTGCTTTGGATTCTGTGTGTGTCTCTCTCTCTGTTCCCTCCCCAACTCACAGTCTGTCTCTATCTCTCTCTCTCTCAAAAATAAAGATTGAAAAATTTTTAAAAAAGAAGTAAATCAGAAATAAAACAGTCTAAACGTAAACAAGGAAAGGAAGCCATAGAAGAAAGGAAGAAGTACATGAAGAGCCCACAACTGGAGAGACTCCTATTTTGAGACAGCTGGTGCTTGGAGAAGGCTGGGCCTGGTACTGGCTCTTCGTAAGACAAGGAAGGTGACAGCAGCGTTCCAGGAACTTGGGAGTCGCTCTAGCTACTCATCTGAATCAAGCACTTATCAACTCAGTCCCTCAGGAATTGGTTCTTTTCATCCAAATAAGGGTACATATAGGTAAGAATAAGAGAAGCTCCCTCCTCCACCCAGAATTGGACCTCAGTGGATGATCTAAGGCTGGAAACCTCAACTTGCCCTGAAAAAGTCTTATGGACTGAATTACATTCGCCAAAATTCAGATGTTAAAGCCCATGCTCCCTGTGTGACTGTATTTAGGGACAAGGCCTTTAAGGAAGTAATTAAGGTTATATGAGGTCATAAGAGGGGACCCTGAATCCAAAAGGACCGGTGCCCTGATGAGAAGGGAAGAGGCACCAGGACTGCACACACATGAAAGAGGCATGTGAAGGAACCACAAGAAGGCGGTTATCTACAAGCCTAGGAGCGAAGCCTCATCAGAAACACACCCTGCCGGCCCCCTGATCTTGAACTTCCAGGCTCCAAAGTTGTGAGAAATAAATTTCTGTTGTTTAAGCCACCCGGACTGGGGCATTTTGTTATAGCTGCCTGAACAGGAGGAAGCGAGAGGGTATTACAGCAGCAGCCAAGCAGGCAGTTAGAGAAACAAGGGAAACGTCATACACTGGGTGTGGATAGAGCCCTTCCAGACAGAAAAAGATTCCAATATTACAGGGCCCGTGGATAAAATGTTAAAATTTAACTGAAGGACAGAAAATACGTACATGTATGAAAAACAGAAAAATGGGGAAGCAGAAGAAAGGCTTGTTTTACCTCTAATGTATAAGGTGCACATTCTCTGAACAAGAGCACATCCTAAAAAGGGGTCACACTGAGAAAGGGAGCGGGTTTAAGATAAAAAGAGTGCAACGAATTTAAAAATAGGAGAAAACTGGAATCCATAAGAGCGCAACGAGTTTAAAAACAGGAGAAAACTGGAATCCATATTTGAAGCACTAAAGAACAAAAGCAGTGAAAATAAATGTGACAAACTCAAGGAGGAAGGACGAAAAAAGATTTAAGTGAGAAAAATAAGAGTTATACAGGAAAAGAGCTACAACCAATGATTACGAGATGCTCTTGAAAAAAGAAAAGAGAAATATAGCCATTTTTAAAAATCCAATTGAAAGAAAGAAGTTTTCTTTTCTTTCTTTTTTTCTTTCTCCATTTGAGCAGCAGGCAGACATTGATTAGGGTAGAAGAGCAGAAAGTAAAGGGCACCTGGGTGGCTCAGTCAGTTAAGCATCTGACTTCGGCTCAGGTCATGATTTCCCCATTTGTGGGTTCGAGCCCTGCATCGGGCTCTGTGCTGCCAGCTCAGAGCCTGGAGCCTGCTTCTGGGTCTCCCCCTTTCTGCCCCTTCCATGCCCCTGCTCTGTCTCTGTCCATAATAAATAAATGTTAAAAAAATAAAAGAAGATCAGAAAGTAAGAAGGTAGGAGAGCTCTCTTTACAGAGAGGAAACATTTGGAAAGGAATCAAGAATTTCTGGGCAGAAAAAAAGTTGCCATCAGATCAAAAGGCACTTTTATGCCAAAGTAAAGAAAACTACCTGGACAACACCAATGAGAGAAAATAAATATGTACGAGCCAAGAAGGTGGTTAGGAAGGTTTTCCTCGGACTTTAGAACACCAAATGCTGCAGAACAATGTACCAAAGTCAAAGTGCTAAGAACAAAAATGGAAACCTCAGACCCAGTTAAAGAGGTCAATCATCAGGATGCCTGAGTGGCTCGGTTAAGTGTCTGATTTTGGCTCAGGTTATAATCTCATGGTTTGTGAGTTGTAGCCCCACATTGGGCTCTGCACTGACAGTGTGGAGGCTGCTTGGGATATTCTCTCTCTCTCTCTCTCTCTCAAAATAAATATACTTTATAAATTAAAAAAAAAAGTCAGTCATCCGTGAGGACAATTGAGGGATATAAATGAAGTCCTAAAATATGTCATTCATCTACATTTCATGAAAATGGTAATTAAAATTAATCAGCCAATAATGAAATGAATTAAATTTAAATTTTTATACAGTAAGAAAGTTCAACAAAACAAAAAAATACCCATATACATTGATAAAAAGTATGTGAAATTAAGTTTAAGTAATTGTTGTATTCAAGTGCATTGCCATGATAAAAAGTCAGAAAAGTTCTGAAAGAGTTCAAAATGTAAAATGTATAGTCCCTGTAATCCTAGATTAAACTACCATGCTGGCAATTGTATGACAGAGGTACATTAAATGCAATGCCTTCCATAGGGTATTTTAAATGCTTTAATCCTTTAAATTTGGTAATTCAAGCATACATTTGGAGAGAAAACCATGAAGAGTGATAACAAATAATCCATTAAAAACAGGCAATATCCTACTTGCAAATTTCCAGACACACATACACATAGAACAAAAATGAAACACAATGTAATGCATTTAGGAAGCAAAGAATAGAAATAGTAAAGAAAACACTTAAAAAAGGTTTTTAGCTGGGGCTACAAATATTACATGGCTCACATCCTTTTGTTCATAATCTGTTTCACTCTTATCCTTTCCATATTACAAGTTTGAACTTCTCAAGCTTTCTTCTTTTCCCTTAGTGCTAAGAGAATTTCAGCTATGGACCTCCTAAGTCCTGATGAATGAAATCTCAGCCTTATAAGAAGAAAATGTTCTCTCTTTCCCTTATAGCAACAAAGAAAAGCAGACAGTATTACAAGTTTGAAAATATTTTGTCATAAAAAAGGAATCTTGTAAGAAGACATATGGACTTTAGAAATTGTTACTGTGTCTTGTGAAAACAACTCATAAGTTCTAGTAAGTCTATAATTTTGACCAATTGTCTTATTTAATAATGTGTCACTCTTGTAATATTCAAATTGTTATTTCTGGGGGTGCCTGGGTGGTTCAGTAGGTTAAGCATCCAACTTTGGCTCAGGTCATGATCTCGCGGTTCGTGGGTTCGAGCCTTGTGTCAGGCTCTGTGCTGACAGCTAGCTCAGAGCCTGGGGCCGGTTTCGGATTCTTTGTCTCCCTCTCTCTCTGACCCTCCTCTGCTCATGCTCTCTCTCTCTCTCTCTCTCAGAAATAAATAAAAACATTTAAAAAAAAAACCCAAATTGATATTTCTGAATTTCTAAGTGTTACAAATATGGAACAGATTTTGTTAAATCAGAAAGATCACCAAGGCTCTCCTCTCCTCTCACATGCATAAGGAAATTTAAAAAATATAACCCTTTCTCTGGTTTCTCAAGAGTTTGAAGGTCTCGTCTCAATTATGTTAATATAAAACATCTATCACCAGTAATTCAACCAAAAGCTGAGCTGAGGATGGTGGCTCCAAGCTGACCCCTACATATGGGCCAATGAAACAGAGGAGACATATTAACTTGCATTTGGTTCTGGTGGGGAACTGACCCAACTTCCTCTTAATACTGCCCCTACAAAGAAGCCCTTGATTGAAAATTTTCAAGCAAATTATAATTTTTAATATTTGTTACAGGAAAAACTTCATTATTTGCTCAAAAAACAAATAATGAAGCAGCAGAAAGAGATATCAAAGAATCAATCCCATTTACAATTGCACCAAAAAACCTAAGATACCTAGGAATAAACCTAATGAAAGAGATAAGAGATCTGTACACTGAAAACTACAGAAAGCTTATGAAAGAACTAAAGATGACACAAAGAAATGGAAAAACATTCCATATTCATGGATTGGAAGAACAAATATTGTTAAAATGTCTATACTACCCAAAGCAATCTACACATTCAATACAATCCATATCAAAATAACACCAGCATTCTTCGCAGAGCTAGAACAAATGATCCTAAAATTTGTATGGAACCAGAAAAGACCCTGAATAGTCAAAGTAATGTTGAAAAGAAAACCAAAGCTGGAGGCATCACAATTCCAGATTTAAGCAGTTATACAAAGCCACAATTATCAAGACAGTATGGTACTGGCACAAAAACAGACACATAGATCAATGGAACAGAATAGAGAATCCAGAAATGGACCCACAAATGTATGGCCAACTAATCTTTGACAAAGCATGGAAGAATATCCAATGGAAAAAAGACAGTCTCTTCAGCAAATGGTGTTGGGAAAACTGGACATCAACACATAGAAGAATGAACTTGAAAGACTTTCTTACACCATACATGAAAATAAACTCAAAATGGATGAAAGACATCATTTCTGAAAGATGACAGGAAGCCATCAAAATCCTCAGGAAGAAAGCAGGCAACAACTTCTTTGACTTTGGCTGCAGCAACTTATTACTTGACATGTCTCTGGAGGCAAGGAAAACAAAAGCCAAAAGGAACTATCGGGATCTCATCAAGATAAAAAGCTTCTGCATAGGAAGGAAACAATCAGCAAAATTAAAAGGCAAGCAACAGAATAGGAGAAGATACTTGCAAATGACATTATCAGATAAATGATTAGTATCCAAAATCTGTAAAGAACTTATCAAACTCAACACCCAAAAAATAATCCAGTGAGGAAATAGGCAAAAGTCATCAATAGACACTTTTCCAAAGAAGACATCCAGATGGCCAACAGACACATGAAACACATGGTCAACATCACTCATCATCAGGGAAATACAAGTAAAAATCACAGTGAGATACTCCTCACACCAGTCAGAATGGCTAAAATTAACAACTCAGGCAACAACAGATGTTGGTGAGGATGTGGTGAAAGAGAAACCCTTTTGCACTGCTGGTGGGAATGCAAACTGGTGCAGCCACTCTGGAAAACAGTACAGAGGTTCCTCAAAAACTTAAAAATAGAACTACCCTATGACCCAGTAATTGCACTACGAGGTATTTACCCAAAGGATACAAAAATGCTGATTCAAAGGAGTACCTGCACCCCAATGTTTATAGCAGCACTATCAACAACAGCCAAAGTATGGAAAGAGCCCAAATGTCTATCGACAGATGAATGGATAAAGAAGATGAGGTATGTGTGTGTGTGTGTGTGTGTGTGTGTATATATATATACACACACACACACAATAGAATATTACTTGGTGATCAAAAAGAATGAAATCTTGCCATACGCAACAGCACGTATGGAACTAGAGTGTATTATGCTAAGCTAAATAAGTCAGAGAAAGACAAGTATATGATTTCACTTACACGTAAAATTTAAGAAACAAAACAGATGAACACAGAAGAAGGGAAGCAAAAATAAGATAAAAACAGAGAGGGAGGTAAACCAGGAGACTCCTAAGTACAGAGAACGAAGTGAAGGTTTTTGGAGGGGTGCTGGGTGGGGGGATGGGTTAAATGAGCATTGAGGAGGGCACTTGTTGGGATGAGCACTGGGTGTTATATGTAAGTGATGATCACTAAATTCTACTCCTAAAATCATTATTATACTATATATTAACTAACTTGGCTTTACATTTTAAAAAGTAAGCAAATGATGTTTGTTGTTTTCGTTCTCATTGACTGCACAGTCTGTGGCGCTGACCAGCTGTCACTGGGTACAGGTCCATCGGGTGGTCCTCAAAGCAGCTCACTCAGAAAGAAGGAGTCCACATTTTAGGAATAAGCATCTCCTGGTATGAGACATGGTCGGGGTAGGATTCGATCTGAGACTTGGTGGAGTACACTCTTCTGTGCTCCTGGCAGCACAGGATTAGAAAATTGCCACTCAAGAGGCATTGCTCAAGAGAGAGTGGCCCTTCCTCAGTAAGGTGGGGCTGCTGCCCTGGAGGATGAACCCTCTAGGACCCCAGAACAGCTGTGTGAATGTTCTTTTCTGAAAATGTCTGCTAGGTGATTTCTAGGTTGCCCAAGAATTTTGTAATTTTTATTTTAATGTGAGATTATTATTTTTTAATGTATTTATTTTAAGAGCATGCCTTTAAGAAGGCATGTGCACAAACTCCTTGCATGAGCGGGGAGGGGCAGAGAAAGAGGGAAAGAGAGAATCCCAATCTCTGCGCTGAAAGCATGGAGCCCCACAGGGAGCTTGATCTCACTAGCCAAACTGTGAGATCAGGACCTGAGCCAAAATCAAGATTTGGATGCTTAACCAACTGAGCCACCCAAACACCCGTATTTTTCTGAGAGGCATTAGAAATTGAGCAATGGCAGAAGAGTCATTTCTAAAGCAATATGGGTGCAGAAATTGTTCCCTGCAAGACAAAGAGTCTTTGGATGAAGAGGATAGGCTTCATGAGCCTATTACAAATCAAGGTAAATCATTAGATAAATTAATTTGTTCTGCAGATAAATTAATTAGTTGAAACTTAAAAGATGGCTTTGGGACTCATCCCTGATTTTACCACATGAAGCTCATGTATAAGGGCTGATAGGAGTATCTCAGCAATTTTAACTTTTCTTAACTACTTTAGATCTGCAAAGTTCCTACAGTAATTGGGGATCTTCTGTGAGGCAGCCCGGCAGAGACCTACTGATTTATCAACCCTTTCACTGCTCACATCAACTAGAATCAGTGGGGATAGTAAAACAGCAAAATCAATTTGACAATGTTAATTAAGCTCATCACGGTCTATGCACAAACCATACTACTGTGGCTAGTCAACTGTCCACAGTTGTTCTGACATAAGGTCTAAAGCAAACATAAAACTGAAACTTTCTCTAGAGTGTTAATATGAAGTCTATAAGACTACTGATTACTTCCAGGGTTTACCCACAATGGGACAGCATCCAATCCTACACAAGGCAGATGGTTTCCTATTTCAAAGCCTAGTAACAGGGTCGACATTAAGGCTTATCGGTGTAAAACATTGTTCAAATCTCAGCTGATGAAAAAGATCTGACCCAAATCCTGCTGCTCTGTCAAGTGCCAAGGCATTTTGTCTTGGACCCATGGCTCCCACTGTAAGAAAACATCTTTCTCTCCATTTAACAGCTTTTTGCTACTAACACGTGTCACTTGTGGACAGAAGAACCAATGACCTAATTCTCACCTGGGTTTCAGACTAGAGGCTGCAGGTTACTGAAAATTCCTCATCATGTCTGAAAACTACTTCCCAAATGGTAATACTAATACCACCCCCCCAACCTGGCCTGCCGACAACTGAACTCAACCCATGTTCAAGAACATCCAGCAACTTTCCAGACATTCCAAAAGTGAATTTCATCCTCCAAAATCTGTTAAGACTTGAAAAAGAATTCCCAATGTTAACACAGTTCACCTGCCTATGGTCAAAAAGATCTCATTCCACATTTTACTTGTGCTTTCTACATATAGATTATAATTTGCTTCTGACAAATACATACCTATCCTGACCTTTCATGCATTAAGGCTTTGCCTTACCCCACCTCCAAATGAGTCCAGGGATAAAAAATTCTAATGTAAAATTTATTGCAATCATTTTCTGTTTTGCTTTTGTTTGGTTTGGTTTTATTTTGTCAAAAATGGAATTAAATACCTTTCACTGGAAAATAGTATCTCCCTTGAAACCAGCCACACAATGTGGGGACTCAGTAGGATTGCCAACCCTCTCACTTTCAGAGAAAATCAGACCCACCATCAGGATCCACAGTGTGTGAGAATGAACAAGCACCTTGACAGCTGCTGTGCTCTTCCTCCTCAGCTTTCTGTACTGGTCACAGAGTTGCAATTATAAGGAGAAGGTGATTTGTTATCAAAACTTAAGTAAAACTGAGCCTGCTTAACGTTGGCCCCAGTTACCATTAGTGCACTCTTTTCTGTAAGCGTTCAAAGATACAATGAATACACATATGGATGCACTTAAATATGAAAAATTTTCAATTCTGGTTCTGTTTTTTTTTTTTAATATAGGGAATGTTGACATGGAACCATACAATGAAGAGTCTTTAGTGGGAGGATGTGGGCAGTTAAAAGTCCGGTCAGGAGGAAATCACCCTGAATCTACAGATTCATGCCATTCCATATCATGAAAATACATTTAAGCTGGCCCTATGAACAATAAATCCAGGCTGGTAGAGCCCGTTTGGACAGAAGAAAAGTCTCAATTATAACAAAAAAAATATCACGACTTACCTCAGATTCTGTAGTTTACACTCCGGGTTTTTCAAGGCTTCACATAAGGATTTTACTCCATTGTCCCCTATATCACTCCCTTTCAGGTCGAGATGCATCAGATTCTGGTTGTGAGTCAAGGAACTAGCAATATCCCAACAACCATCAGGGAAAGAAAGAAATCTCATCCTTCACAAGAAAAATATGGGGAGGAATTACAAAATTATTTCTATCCCGATTATAGCCCTTTCTTTTCAAACCCAACTCTTAGATACCTAAATATTCTTGCCATTTGTTATCTTACTTTGGGCTTCTCAGATTTCTGGGTTCTTCTTCAAGTACAAAATTCCTTATCGGGTCCCAAAAAACACGTCAGTAGCTGCTGCACTCCCAGAACAAGTTAGTTATGCGTCCACACCCCAAGAGGTTTCCACTGGTGGTGTTCTTAAAGTAGTTTACACCATGGATTTTAAATATTTACTATTGGATCCACCTAATAAGTAGTGGCGAATGGGACAAAGAAAGAAGTTGGAATAACTCCATTAAATTTTCTCATGGCATACTTACAACAGTTTTTGTAGTTTACAGTCTGGATGCCTCAGTTCTTGATAAAAAGTCTTCATGGCTAATTCATTGAGGTTGCTATGACACAGGTCCAATTCTCTCAAGTGCTCATTTGTATGAAGCACTGAACAGAGATCTTGCCAGCAATGAGTAATGCGACCACCATCCCTTCGCCTACATAATTGAGAAAAAAAAAAAAAGATTGATGTATTTATTTCATCCAGGGCAACTGTCAGAAGACGGTGTTGGGTGAAAGGAAGTACACCCTGGATATGGTGAGTGCATCTGTGCAGGTCTGGCGTGGGCGCAGTCCACCTGAAAATCCTCCTCTTAGCACTCCAAAGGCTTTGTTTGCCTAGTAACTCCCTCACCCCCTCAACACACTTCAACATACAAAACTACACTAGAGAGGCTTCACTTTGGAGGAAGAGATGTAGGAAGGACAGCCACAAGGTCTTCAAATACCCAAAGAGCCAGCATCAAGAAGAAAAATAAGACTACAAAGAGTTAAGAATAGGAGTAATGAGATATCCGGGACCAGGGTGTAGATTAAGAAGCCCAGGTCTTGTGCTCTAGTTCTCCCGTTTACTAGCTACGTTACTTTAGGGAAGTCACATCAGTTCTAGGAGCTCTGACCCCTCTTCATCTATGAAATGGAAATTCCATCTCCCTTCACAGGACTGTGAGGATTTAACAGTCAAGTTTAGTGCATATGTAAAGGCACTTTGTATATCTGTAAACGTTGTATAATTTAACTATTAGGCATACTATCGACAAACTCATTATAAGCAAAGGTTAGTAAGGTATAAAGCGGAGGACAGCCTTAGGATTATAAGCAAAAGCTCTACAACAAAACAGTCCTGAGTCCCAACTCTGCCTTTCACTAAACGGGCTGATTCTGGCAACACTAACCTAGGTGATGAACCTCAGTTTTTTCATCTTAAACTGTGAAGATAATAGTATCTATTTCTTAGGATTACTGTGAAGGTTCAATAAGAATCTATAGAAAATGCTTAGCAAACGTTTCCCATTGTAAACGCTAACAACTGGTAGCTGGCTCTTATTTATATTAAAATACATAAAAGTCTAGCATGTTGCCTTACACAAATAGTTGCTATACAAGAGGTTGGGGGAAAGGTATCTTATTCCCTGTGGCCTCTTAGGTTCTTGCTGGGGCCTGTAAATTGGGGCCCTATAAACTGGATGGGCAAAAGACAGATTAATAACAGAATAGCATACAAACTGTTTTAGTGCAGGCATTGTGGACCTCTTCTGAAGGAATTCAGTGATGAGTAGCTCAGAGGTGTAGGAACGGTTTGGGTTTATACAGCCAATTTAGTGGGAGAAAGGCAGGTGGAGAAAAGCCACTTGTGGAAAAACAAAGGGCTTGTTGGAAAGATGAATGGACCCTTAAGAGAACAGAGAAAAGACATGATAGCTGTGACAATGTCTATCTGGGTGTAGGGCCAACTTCTGTCTCCAAGAAGAAATTAGAGAAATCACTTCCAGGGAGGAGATTCGTGACAGTCAAGTTCTTTTCAGAGGCTCTGCTTGTAGGTAGGTAAGGGGTTTCAGGAACTCAAATGCTTTCAGCTCAAAATATTTCTAATGGAAAAGTGGCATATTTTGGGTGGCATATCCTGATCTCCTTCACTACTCAAAAAATATTGGCTTCCCCATACCTTACTTAAAAATTAGATTCAATAACATTGCAGAGTGCTGGTCTCTGTATCACCTGAGGTCCTAAATTTGAGAAAACTAGGCAATATATCATTCACTCAAACATTTAAGTGCTTACTATGTAGAAATGCTGTGGGAGGGGTGCATGGGTGACTTAGCTGGTGAAGTGTCTGACTCTTGATTTCAGATCAGTTCATAATCTCACAGTTTGTGAGTTTAGGCCCCAACTCAGGCTCTGGGCTGACAGTGAAGAGCCTGTTTGGGATTCTCTCTCTCTCTCTCTCTCTCTCTCTCTCTCCTCTCCCCCACTCAGGTACACGCTCTGTGTCCAAAAAAAAAAAGCTTATTTAAAAAAACAAATTTCATGGTATATAATACTGAACAAGACAGAGAGCAATGCTGTTAAGTAGAAGACACTGACCCACCTATAATGTGCTTCTTAAAACAGTGGGTTTCTCAGACTCCACTTTTAGCAACAAGGCCAACTCTAGTATTAGATAACACTAGAACATAGGTGAGGGGAAGGTAACCTGAGGACTAGCAATATAATGGCCAGAATACCTTCCTAATATTCACTATTGGGCATAAAATACATTCTAATGCCCTGGGTTCAATCACATATTTAAACAGAACCACTAAGTCAAAATTGAGAAAACAGACTAAAGGAGATTACTTACAACACCTCAAGGACAGTAAACATCATGGCATCTGAGCCTAGAATTCCCACTCCCACAGCTGAAGAGAAATGAAATGTTATGTCCTCACAAGGGAGATGGTTCTGCAAATGTACATAATGGCAACGAGGCAGTGTGGGTCAAGCTGGAAAACCAAGGACTTACAATCCTATGTAGGATCTCAGTCAAATTAGTATCTTTTGATACCTCAGGGTTTTTACTAGTAAAATGGAAATAAGAGCAACTGCCTAGGACTGTTGACAGACTAAATGAGCCGGGACATAGAAGACTGTCTGCACGTATTAAGCAGACACTAGCTATTATCTGATGTGTGTTGAATCAACAATAGTGCTCTTACTTTCCAGGCAAACTTCTCTGAATCAGTTTTGTAATCTTAAAATTGAGATACACTTTTGACCAGCATCGAATTGGATAAGAGGTTAAATACCCCATGCACTAGATAACTATATCCCACATAGTTATTTCCTCAATTTTAGATAAATCTGGAGCTAATCCCATAGGTGAATTCTTCCCCCAGACATAGATGGAATCAGGAAAGGCAATTCAACAAAGGGAAGAGGATAAAATAATAGGCATAAAATCCTAAAGACTCATTTATTCTTTGAAAATATTCATTCAGCTCCTACTATTTCCTACTCACATCGGACTCTCTTCAGTTAGGTGTTAAAGGGATAAGATCTTTCATGAACTACACAGCAAAGGCTGATTTATATCTAGGCTACAGGAAAGGTGAGCTAGGTCAGCAGCTTACAGAGGAAAACAGCCCAGATAGATGCCTTGTGTAAACCAGCTTCAGTAAGAAATTCCATCCCCTTGTTCTTCTGGAGGGCATTCTTTTTAAACTTAAACATGTGTACCATACTGGGTGCGACTTTGTGCTAGCATGTGACCTAAAGATTATTTCTAGTTGTTGAGGGTGTTGACAGGTGACAGTTCTCAGCCAAGCCCCTTTCTTGGCATTGCCCTCAGGCCAAGAGAGCCACTTCAGGCAAATTTTTGTCCTTTCCTCACCAGTAGCCATGGCTGGTCAAGAAGGGGTTTTAGTGGTTGGCCTCCTTGCCTCAAGGTAGGACAAGCCTGAAGGCTTATTCTGGCTTTGGGACTTCAGCTAAACAATTCCTCCCCTCTCACCAATGAAATCTACTTCCCTCACTCCCCTTCGGGGCTCTTCCATGCTTACCAAATTTCAGCTGAGGGACTTGAGTTTAACATCTTCTCAAATACCACAGTTATGGACAGTTTCATGGTCCGTAAACATTGGCAGTGCTTAAGGCAGAATGAAGACACAAGCAAATGGATTCTCCCACAGATATTAATGACAACCTTTTGGAAATAGCTCATTGCCTGGCTTATATATGCTTCGTCTTGAGTCTCATACAGATAGTAAAACAACTCCAGAAATTCCACCTGTGCTGGAATATCTTCACTGTTCCCCAGCATCTCCAGCCCCTGAAGGATCTTCCATTTTATCTCTAGTGACATTTTGCAGTTACAAGTTTTCTCCAGTTGTTTTACTTGATCTTCATTCAAAAAGCCAAACAAAAAGCATTTCATCTGTGTCAGATGGGGGTCTTCATAACTGCTGCTTTCAAGCAACAGCTTCAAGTCTTCAAAAGACTGAAAGGAATTGTCCCTGATTCCCCAGTTGTCTTGCATCATATAGAACATAGCTGCAAGAAACTCCTGAACATGCAGGTGGGTGAACATGTAGCAGTTTTCATACTCTGTGTCCTTTTGAAGAATATTCAGGTCCAGGAAAATTGACACATCGGATTTAGATAAGCCATGCTTTCTGAGATTTTCCCTGTACAATATAGATGTCATGGTCCACACTCCTTTGGCAGCCAAGTGACACAGGCTACTCAGTTGGGTTTGGTTGGGTAGACTAGGACCGTTTCCGTCTACTGGTAGGAACAAGCTAGAGATGTAGCAGGTAAACAGAGCTGTGGTTGTTTTGCAGGTTAACATAATGTCACCACCCTTCTCCATTTGCTGCTCCAGACAGGTGCAAAGGTGCCAGCACACCAGGGGGACTTTACACATGCTAAAAACCATCTCATTGCTTCTTAGTGCACTGAGTATCTGCAAAGCTCTCTTCTGGTCTTCAAAACAATGGTAAATATACTGCTCTCTGGCACCCTTAGACATACCCAGCAGCTCTACAGGATGTGGATTCTTCAGCAAAGGCTTCAGTTTCTTATAAGCTGTGAGTCTTGTTGTCACCAATAAGAATGACGCCGGGAGCATCACTTTCCTCAGCAGACTACTCAGAAGGAAGGACACTGGGTGTACCTGGGTCCAGTCCTCACACAGCACAGACTCAGGTTCCTCAAAGGCAAAGTTCAGCTCATCAAAACTATCAATAATAAAAAGGAGACGACTGGGCTGGGACATGATCCTTTCAATGGGGCCTTCAGTGCTGGGCCAGTCCTTTGATATCATTTGAACAAAACTTCGATCTCTCAACTGGTTGATTTCTCTTGCATTGAGATAAAAGACATAGCTAAACCTCTGCTGGTGGAGATTGCCCTGTGCCCAGTCTACCATTGCTTTTCTCACCAAGGTTGTTTTCCCGACTCCAGCAGGCCCTTGGAGCACTACTGTCTGTGGCTGCTCACCAGTTTTCACATCCACGTCAAACAGATGTTCCAGCAGTTCGTGATCTTTCTGAGCAACTCCAGGATGGAAATCTTCAGGTTCCCCAAACACACACTTATTATCCCACGTGATACAATATTTTTCCTTTATGTGGGTTCTGTATTCTGCTCCATCACCTAAGTTAGTTACAATGAAGCAGGGAAAAACAAACAAACAAAGATACACATGATCAAAGCAAATTCCATAAGTTGCAGTGTTAAGAACACTGGACTTGAAGTCAAGAACAAGCAATGATATGTGCTCGAATCACAGTGCAGCTGATTTACATAAGAATATAAGTAAAACTAATAAACAAACATGTTCTTATAGATTTAAAACCTGCATAAGAAACTGACAAAACAAAACTGATCATGCAGAAGCATGAATTTATAGTGGAGAGTAAAAATTATATTTGCTCTAAAAATATGTTATATTTGCAGTGTCTGGCTGGCTCAGTCAGTAGAGCACCCAGCTCTTGACCCTGGGGTTGTGAGTTCAAGCCCCATGTTAGATGTGGAGCCTACTTAAAATAGAGAGAGAAATATGTTTGTTCTTTGTACTTTTCCTCCACAGAGGAAAAAAGATGACTTATGTGGAGAACAGAGTCATCATCCAGATGATAAAAGAACACAGGTCAACAATTAACAGTGAATGATAGCCAGAGAAGATGTGAAGACATATCTGAATCTACAGATCGAAATAATCTACCATATAGTAAAATACAGAAAAATAATGAACATTGAAGCATAGCCTGGAGAATATTTTAAAGAAAAATATTCCCTTTTCTGGATACATCTCCTTAGGCCAGGGAAACAAAAGCAAACTATTTGAACTTCATCAAAATAAAAATCTTCTGCACAGCAAAGGAAACAATAAACAAAACTAAAAGACAACCTATTGAATGGGAGAAGATATTTGCAAATGATCTATCTGATAAAGGGTTAGTACCTGAAATATAATAAGAATTTCTACAACTCGGGGTGCCTGAGGCTCTTCCTCAGTCGGTAGAACATACGACTCTTGGTCTTGGGGTTCTAAGTTCAAGCCCCATGTTGGGTGCAGAGATCCCTTAAATATTTTTTTTTCAAGTTTATTTATTTATTTTGAGAGAGAGAGAGAGAGAGTGCAAAAGCAGGGCAGGGGCCGAGAGAAGGAAAGACAGAATCCCAAGCAGGCTCCACACCATCAGCACAGAGCCTGAGGTGATACCTGAACTCATGAACAGTGAGATCATGACCTGAGCCGAGATCAAGAGTTGGATCTCTGACTAAGCCACCCAGGTGCCCCAATAAATATTTTTTTTTAAAAAAAGAACTTCTATAACTCAATACCAAAAAAACCAAATAATCCAATTAAAATGGGCAGAAGACATGAATAGACATCTCTCTAAAGAAAATATCCAAATGGCCAAAAGACACACAAAAAAGATGCTCAAAATCACTCATCATCCAAGGAAATACAAATCAAAACCATAATGAGATATCACCTCACACCTGTCGGAATGGCTAAAATCAACAAGTGTTAGAGAGGATGTGGAGAAAAAGGAACCTTTGTGCACTGGTGGGAATGCAAACTGGTGCAGCCATTATGGGAAATAGTATGGAGGGTCCTCAAAAAAATTAAAAATAGAACAGTTATACAATCCAGTAATTCCACTACTGGGTATTTACCCAAAGAATATGAAAACACTAATTCAAAAATATATATGCACCCCAATGTTTATTGCAGCATTACTTAAAAGAGCTAAGAAACAGAAGAAGCCTAAATGTTTACTGATAGATGAATGGATAAATAAAAAGTGGTATACACACATACATATATACCTACATACACACATACACACACACACACACACACACACACAATGAAATAGTACTCAGCCATAAGAAAGAATGAAATCTTGCCATTGGCAACAACATGGATGGAGCTACAGAGTATAATGCTGAGCAAAGTAAGTGAGAGAAGGGAAATATCACAGGATTTCACTCATAGGTGAAGTTTGAGAAACAAAATAAATGGACAAAGGGAAAAAAAGAGACAAACTAAAACTAGACTCTCAACTACAGAGAACAAACTGATGGTTACCAAAGGGGAGGTGTGTGTGTGGGGGAGGGTAATGGGTGAAGTAAGTGATGGGGATTAAGAGTATTATCATGATGAGCACTTGAGTAATGTATAGAATTGGTGAATTACTATATTGTATGCCTGAAACTACTATAACACTGTGAGTTAAACTATACTAGAATTAAAACTATATTCCCAAGTGTCCAAGCAAAGCAAAAACATAATTTCATCCTTACCTAGTTAAGTCCAATTCCTTTTTTGATCTTAAATGTAACTATTCAGAGAAGCTTTCTCTGAACCCCAATGCTAGAATAGTTCTTTTTATATTTCTCAAAACATACTATATTTTCATGCATAGCACATCTCACAAGCTACAATTATTTTTTTAAGTAAATAATTCTTTTCTTGTTCTACCAGGGCATTCAGTACAAACATATAACACAATTCATGTCTCACTAGACTATGCTTAGATCTCCTCCAGAAGGTAGGTAGTATAAGGCAGATACTCTTTCTTTTTTATGGTGTAATATTTAGTAGAGTGTCACACTTAAAAGAAAATTGGGATTATGAAGATGATTGTCTCTCAAAAATAAACAAATGTTAAAAATTAAAAAGAAAAGTGTGAACAGAGGAGGGGCAGAAAGAGAGGGAGACAAAAGATCCAAAGAAGGCTCTGTGCTGATAGCAGCAGGCCTGATGTGGGGCTCAAACCCACAGACTGTGAGATCATTGACCTGAGCCAAAGTCAGACCCTAAACTGACTGAGCTACCCAGGTGCCCCTATGAGTTTGATTTTTACTACTTTCTTCATTATACTTTTATCTGTCTTCCAAATTTTCTAACAGTTAATTTCTAGAAGATGGAATCCTAATTTCCTAAATTTATGGCCAGTAATAAATACCACAAGAATAAACTTCCTTATACTGAATCAGAAGATTATCTTCAAGATCACTTAACACAGTAAGCAATTTTTTATTTATTAATGCTTAAAATAAAACAGGTATTAATTATTTCTTGAGTGAAATAATGTGGCCCAGGGGTGCCTGCGTGGTGCAGTTGGTTTAGCATCCAACTCTTAGTTTCAGCTCAGGTCATGACCTCATGGTTCATAGGTTTGAGCCCCACATTGGGCTCTGCACAGACAGCATGGAGCCTGCTTGGGATTCTCTCTCAGTGTTTCTCTGCACCCTCTGCTTGCTCTAGCATTCTTAAATAAACATTTAAAAAAATAATGTGGCCCATCAGAAAGCAGCATAGCTGGGTTAAGAATGATTTCTAACTTGATCCAGTTTCTTTCTCCTGTAATTCCATTTATATGAACTAGAATTCAACTACATAGAATTTAAAACAAAGCAGTGGGAGGGGATGGAAATGGCATTGAACTAAGACTACCTGGTTCTGGAAACTATATGCTATAATGCACTAGCTAGTCACCACTCCTGGAACTCAGTTACATCATCATTTCTAAAGATGTGACAAGCCAAATAGTCTCTGCCAAACTCAGAGCCTCTCTAACCTGTAAAATAAGATGTGAATATAACGTTCATTAGACTGTGAACTTCTGACTGGGCATTTCCAAATACTACTCTCACTGAGGCCCTGAATTTAAACAGCCTTTTTAATTCTGGCCAGATTCTGACCTTGGCCAGAGAGCCAGTTTTGTTGACTCTTTTTGAATAATCATCAACAGGTAGTATATTAGAAGTTAACAAGAGCTGAACAACTGTCTCCTGGGGCATAAACTCCCATCACATGTCCAACACCCAACCTCCTCCCAAATCTGATGACAAAACAAAAACCCAAACATCTGCTCACCCTGCAGTGCCTGCTCGTCTTGTTCCTCTTGTGTCCTGGCATCCTCTGGTCCCAGGGAACGGGCTGTCCCTGCAACAGGTTCCAACAGGATTGTGAGACTCACCAAAACCAAGGAGAACGTTAGCGATAGTCACAACAGGGGCCAGAATGGTCCTCAGTGGTCCAATTCTAGGACTTCTGGACTTAAGAAAAACAGAGCCAACAGAGCCTCAGACTCCACCAGCTTAGCT
>NW_027531873.1:350596-364466 GCF_008692635.1 Crocuta crocuta | reverse complement strand
GTGGGGGGGGGGGGGGGGGAAACGTGGCATGTCAACAGCACTGCAGCAGGACCTCTTGCGAGGCTGTCCATCCTGTAATTAGGGCAAGTGGTCGAGACTAAGCCTGATACCTGGTCTACACTGACCTCACAGGGATATGGTGAGGTTCCTTGAAAATAATGAACATACGCTTTGTAGCCGTCACCCTTATAAAGTATATGAATAAGGAAGTTTTGACGTCTATAATATTTCATACATAGAAATGGTGAGAAATATCGGCTTGGCTTATGCTCCTTAACAAAATATTGCCCATTCCTCATATGTTAGCAAAGATCTTAAATCATACTTGAAATTCCTTAAAATTTAGTGCAACCTAGAAGTATTTGCAGTTCAGGCACAGGAACACCACGTGTGACAATTCTTATCACTCAATTTCTTTAATCATCCTAATTGGTACCAGATGGATGAATTATCCCCAATTAAGGAGCCAGGCTGAGTAACAATACTCAAAACCCTCCTGCCCCTTCAGTGTTTCTCAAATGATCCAACAATGGTTTAATCCCCAAGTCCCTTTTGTAGAATCATCCCAATGGGCCTCGGGAAGCACATCTTTCTCCCAGCCCCAGATGGGTCCCGGCATCACTCACAGTTGATCTCTGCTTTTGCTCTCTCACACAGATCCTTCAGGTTCATCTTGCCAAAGATTTTGAGAGCCACATCCCAGGCTTGTTCCCCCGGATAATATTTATTCATCAAATTAGCCAGGTCCTCTCGCTTGGCCTTCTTCACTTCAGCCCAGGGTATCTGGCAGCACCCGGATTCCACGGTCTCATTCTTCAGAAGTAACTTGAATTTATTCAATTCCTCTTTGTTTAGCTCCTCCAAATACAAGAGCAGCCCAAAATCAGCAAAGAAGGATGATGATGACCTATCTCTCATCTTGTCCATGGATCAATACTCAGGCTTCAGTGGGGGAAACGTAAAAGAATGTGAATAAACAGGACTGATGGAAAAGATGAGAAAAACAAAATATCTATAAAAATACAAATTCAACAAATTTGTGTTGAAGCCCAGTGTATTAGGCTCAGTACTGACCTAGCACCCCCTGGAACACATTTGCTATCATAAAAACACACCTCTAATACAGACCACTGTAGGTTTCTTCCACCTTCCCAGAGTTATTCCCAGTCCTGCCACTTATGAGCTACAAGAAATAAAGGCAATTCATCTCTCTGAGCCTCAGTTTACTCTCCTGCAAGTGAGGAGATCAGAATCACTCTCAAGAGAACCATGGCATGGGTTAAATGAGGTAGAGTTCATATATCACCTGGCACAGAACAGACTCCTACCTAACTACTGGCAACTCTCATCTGTTTGCTCCCCCACCAACACGTGACATAGATCTCAGCCCGTAAAACATTGTTATTGCACCCCATCAAAGAAGCATTATTCTTGAAGCTCATACAGTTGGAATATGCCACCATCTACCTCTTCTGGTCATGTTATCTCTGGTCACACATCCATACACAGCCAGTGAGGGTCTGTTCACACCCACTCCCCAACACCACACATACTCTGGGTATGTTCCAGCTTAAAGTCCACCCAAAACAGCGCTCTCTCACACCCCAGACCTCACCTCCCATGACCATATCCCACTCTGGCATTTATCAGCAACGACTACTCACACTTTAACTGCAGGCTCCCATAACGCAGCCTCTCCTAATATCTTCCAGATAACTGGGCAATTTCATGCCCTCCCTCCCATTGGGACAGTTCCTGAAACATTATCAAATCCTCCTCTGTTGAGCCTGGTTTTCCTCTTATTTATCAGCCGCTTAAGAGCCTTATTCAGTTTTTTTATTCAGCACAGATACCTGCAGGTAATTGCTTAAACCATGTATCCAAGTGCCTCATCTCTTCAGCAGTTGGCTAGAGACAGAACTAGTAAGTGGTACAGACAGAATTGCACAGATCTCTCCCATCTCCCATAATACCTACCTCTATTCTTGCTAATGGGCCTGGAAAAGAAAGATGGGAGTAGGGGGTGGGGAGGGGGATTTTACTTCTTAAGCAGAAAGTGAATTTCTCAAAATTACATAGTAAATTGGGACTTTATCCTACAGTAATGAGGGAGCTATGTACTGTTTTAGGACCCTGACTTTTTTTTTTTTTTTGGTAACTGCACTGCAGGGATATTCTAGATTACTGATTAGTATGGTACCAAAACAGGTTCCACAGTAATTTTTTTTAAAGAAGTAAAAAGAGTAAATTTGAGGAAACCTCAAAGGAACAATGAGATTTCCCTAAGACAGAAAGGCTAGGATAAGTGAGGGAAAATGAGTCACAGAACAGCACAACCTAGCATCCTGCCTAGAAATTTTCAGGATTTCACGGTGTGTGGGCCAATCTTTTTCTTCTTTTTGTAACAAAGGGGCTCTTTCCCCTTTTGTAGAGCTCTTGTCTCTACCCATGATCTGAATCTCATCAGCATCCAACTGTTAAAGGACTTAGTTCACTAATAATCTCTCTCCTGTCTCCAATGTTTCCCTGACCTCTCAGCCCTTCTCACTAACATTTAAACATGCCCAAATCTAGTCATACACAAATGTTCCCTTTATTCCACATCTCCTCCATCTTCATGCTCAAACTTCTTCAGAGAGTCTTTTTTACCTGTTATTCCTTTACCTGTTATTTACACGTTATTTATCTGTTATTCCTCCTCAATCCACTGCAATCTCACTTTTGCCACCAGAATTCCACTGAGATAACTCATACCAATCACCATCCTGTTGCAAAACCCAACAGGTATATTTGGATTCAACTTTCAGATCTAGAAGAAAACTGACAGTACCTGCCTCTGCAAAGGTTAGAAATTAATGTGTGCACCTAATTTACAGGGTGCCATACATATAATAAAAGCCTTCTTGATATTCTCTTTTCCCTTAACTTTCACAATCCAATACTTTTTTCCTTTTGCCTTTCCAGTTATCTAGATGGTTCTGAATCCTATTGGATTTCCACTATGACAAGATATGTACAGTTCTGACAGAAAATACCATACACTTTGGCCTCCTTCCAAAAGGTTTTATGCTGTTCTTGAGGGAACAGTTTTATGCTGTTCTTTTTGCTTGTTTTGTGGTCTTCCTTTGTTTATATTTTTTGGGGAGAGGAAAACAGATGCTGTCTGGCATTGCTCCTCTCATGTAAAGGCATTCATAAATTCCAACATGTTGTGAACTAAAATGGGAATCCAGTGTCTAAGATTTCAATTTGCAAATATATTGGTATTAAGTGTTTGCCCCTTATAATTAAAGCATGTTTGTTCAAAATATTCATTCCTCCCATATTAACAATGACCACACTTATTGAGGATCTACAGTGTATAGGTTCTTTATGTAAATCTTTAGTCTTAAAAAATGGTCCTGTTTTTATCCACATTTTACAGATACAAGGATTCAGAAATTAAGAAACTTGCCCAGATTAAAGAGGTGACAAGTAGTCAATCAAACTACAAAGCCCATTCTCCTTCTACTAGGTACCATTTAATTTCACTTTATTTTTCTAGGCACTTTTCACCCCTTTTAAGTTCACTTTATTTTTCTAGGCACGGGCAATTCAGAGTTAAATGCAATCTGCGTGGCCATGTTCTGTGATACAGGATCCTGTGCTGAACACAGGGCTACAGGAAGAGGAACCTCTAAATATGTAATGGCAATCTTCTGAACTCTAATAGGACCCTAGAAGACAAAGGAAGGAGGGATTCCTTTCTAGAAAAGGTAGAGATGAGAAGGTCTGGGGGAAGTGACATTTTATCTAGAAAATAGGATATTCCCATCCTTTTCATATACTCTCACCTGATTTTCTTTCTTGGTTGCCTTTATGGACTCTCCTATAGCAGTTTCTTAATCTCACTACCACTAACATTGTTGACCAGATAATTCTTCATTTGAGGGACACTTAAGTGCACTGTATAATGCTCAGCAGCACTGCAGGACTCTAGATGCTATTAGAACCTTCAATCTCCCACAGTTGTGACAAAGTGTCTTCAGACATTGTCAAAGGCCCCACCCCCAGTTGAAACCATTTCCAAAGCTTTACTATCTACTGCTGAGTATGTAACTCAAATCAGTCCTTCTCTAGGATGCTACCATAATAAGCAAATCAAAGAAGTAGAGTAGATAACTCAGGAAAAGACAATCTCATAAGATTTTAATGTATACCAGAAGGAATATAATTGAAAAGAGAAGCATTTCAGTGTAGATTAGGACAACTGATAAACCATTCAAAAAAAGTAATTAACATCCTCACAGAATTAATCTAGAGTAAATCAGCAAGCCATTAATATTTCAGACCAGAGGAGGAAGCAGAGAATATTCATTATACATTAGAAGAAGGGGGACTTACCGTCTTGGGCACAATAAGGGAAATGATTGAGAACCAGCATGAATATTAGGAGATAACTATGTAGGAGTTAACTATGTTGAAATTAAAACCTCTTGTCCATAAGAATTCAAATACAAATGGTAAATCAAAAAACAAAAGAGAGCAAGAATGTAAGCAGGAGAGAGGGAGAGCAAGAATTTCAAGCAGGTTCTACACCAAGTGCGGAGCCAGACATGGGGCTCTGTCTCACGATTGTGCAATCATGACCTGAGCTGAAATCGAGTTCCATGCTTAACTGATTGAGCCACCCAGTCACCCCAACAGCAAAAACTTTATAGGAAATTTAGCAAATAGCGCTGGAGTGTAAATCAGTAAAGCCACTCAGAACTGTTGACATGAACAACTAAAATTGTAGATACACACCCAGACTCAGATCTTGGTTCTAATACTGTTCTCCAATAACAGAATCAGGGCTCCTTGGAGAAACTTCAGGTTTTGGGTTGAGGCTGGGAATATACAAGATAAGCCTATAGCTCATAATGCCAGAAAGGAAAAAAGGATGGGTAGATCAAAAAGACATAGAAGTCAACTGGAAAGAGCTCCCACTGGCCAAAATAACATACTATTTTATTATAAACCAAAGCAGAAAGCAAATATCCATGAGTCCATGTGGATATAGATGAATGAATGAATGAATGAGGGAATGAGACAAATCTATCTTACAGAAGAATTTCAAATATAATATTCTATGTAGATATTCCCTCCTCCAGGAAGTAGATCTTAACCCCAATCCTCTCCTACCCAGGAGTGTGGACTATGTTTAGGGATTTGCTAAGTGGGAAAACCTGATAAACACTGTTGCAGCCTGGTGACCAAGGTTAAAACCATCAGTCATTAGTCTTGTTAATAGTATGTACCATTGATAATGATAAGAGGAAAATGGTACATCATATTCCTCACATTAGGGTCATATTCCTCCCCTAAACCTCAAATCCCAGACTACACAGAAGGAAAACATTGGACAAACCCCAAAATGACATGCAAAACTGTCAAGGTCATAAAAAAAAAAAAAAAAAAAAAAAAAAAGAGGCAAAGAGGGAGTCTGTGGAGACCGAGAAACTGGCAGACCAGAGGAGACAAGGACAAGGTAACTATATGTAATACAATATGCTGGAAAAGATCCAAAAACAGAAAAAGAACTAGGAAACAGTAGTGAGATCTGAATTAAACGTGACTTGGTTGCTAGTCTTCATTGATTGCCTTAGTGGTTTCAAATACACAGTAGTAACACAAGATGTTAAAATCGGGGAAGTTGGGTAAGGAGTATGTAAGAACTTTTTCTGTAAATCTAAAACTATTTCTAAATAAAATATTTTTTAAAAATTGGAGATGTGCATCTCCTATGGCCTACAATTACTATCCTCAGAAAACACCCAACAGAAATATGTGTGTACAAACACTAAGAGACATATATGAATAGCCTCAGCAGCATTGTTTGTAATTCCCAAGTTCTATGAAGATCCAGGAGCCAATCTATAGAACCAGTAAATAAACTGTGGTAAATTCATACAAAAAGAAATCCTATACAGCAATGAAAATATATGATATGCAGCTACCTGTCACTAGGATGAAGGTCACAAACATGATCAGTGAAAGAAGCCAAACCCAGAAAGATTATGTACCATATAATTCCATTTATAAAAAATAAAAACAACCAAAAAAAAAGAGAACTATAAGGTCTATTGTTGCATGTATAGGGGTTAAAACCATACTTTTTACATGGGCTAGGGGTAAGGAAGTAAGTACCTGTAAAAGTAGATTTAACACTACCTCTTCAGGGAAGGAGGTGTTGGTGAGCAGGAAGATGCCCCTGAGGTGCTTGGGCTCTGGTAGTGTTCTTTCCTTGACTGTGTATTAGTCTACATGGATGATCACGTGGTAGTCACTCACTAAGCTGCACACTTATGCTTCATGCTGTCTTCTATGTGAATTATAGTTCACACTATAATATGATAATTTTTTAAAAGGTTCAGGGGTTCCTGAGTGGCTCAGCTGGTTAAGCATCTGACTTTTGATTTCAGCTCAGGTCATGATCTCCAGGTTCATAAGTCTGAGCCGCAGGTAGGGCTCTGCACTGACAACATGGGATTCTGTGTCTCTCTGCCCCTACCCTGATCTCATGTGTACATGTGCACTTTCTCTAAATAAATATGTGTAAAAAAAAAGAAATACTTTACATAAAAAAGGTTAATATTACCACAAAGACATAATACAAATAGATTAGAAAAGCACTAAAAGCGAATTATTGCTAATGGGCTATTCATATGGGGGGAAAGAGATAAATGGCTAAAAAGTATTTCAGAAAATATTCAAACTTAAGCAGATATCAAAACTAATACATGCTAGATGATATCACTTCACAATTATCAAAATGGCAAAAATATTTAACTTAAAAACATAACATAAGATGACAAGGAGAATGGGTTGCACCTGATATTGTCAGTATGTTAATAGTTACACTCTTGGAAAGCTGCATGTTCACAACTATGAAGAACTTTTAAAACACTGCATGAATTTTCAATCAGTTACCTCTCTCTGGGAAATTCACCAACGGAAAGAATCCCAAGTATAGAAATAAAGTTTTCAGTATAAAGGTATCTTTAAAAATGGTAAATAACTGTCAAAATTCAGTTATGATTAATGAAACAGATGCATCAAAATACGGCATACACTTGATTTTTTTTAGTCATTAAAATGACTTCTTCCTGCAGCAACAAACAATATGTGCTGGGTTAAAAGCATCTGGTAAGAGTATCAGGAATTAGCTTTAGCTAAGTAATTTTTTTAAAAAGCCTCTGCATAAAAACAAAAAAATATATACCGAATATTAACCATGATTGCGTTTTGGATTTAAGACAATTTGTGACAATTTTACTCACAATACATTCCTTAAATAAACCAAAAGGTAAAAAAGGAAGCCAATATCAATTTGTCAAATCCCAAAGAGATGAAGAAATGAATGCCCATCGACTGCACATGAATTTGGCAGGTGGGAGCTCACCGGCAACCACTGCAGAGAGCAATTTTAGGCGACTGGCATGGAAGTTATTTAAAACCTCACTACTATGGGTAGAAGCGACTGGTACAGGGAGCAAACATGTCCTTTTTTTTCTAGAACTTTACTAGGAAGGAGGAGAGAGAAAAACCGGTAGAACACAGGATCTGTAAAGTTTTTGGCTGTTTGTTTAGTCTTCAGTAGGATGAAGAGCTGAGGGGTGGGGGTTGGGGGACACAAAGTAGAGGAAAAACAGCAGAGCTCAGGTGGAGGGATTATTCCCAGATTGAAAGCTGAACACCTGGTCACAGGCAGGGAGGTGAGACGTGTGCCTTCATTGACGAGGTATGACGAAAGTGAGCATAATCCTACGACCCGACATCAGGAGAGTTAGCAGGTGCTGCCCGCGAGTTAATGACCACACAAGGTTCCCACCCGAAGCGGACTCCTTACCCACGAACGCACTGGGGAAGTGGCCTCTCCTGCCACTTATTTTATAGGGCCTGCACCCGCACGCCCACTGCGTTCTCTACTGGAGGGGTCTGACAGCTCCTCCTTCTGGACCGGGTCGGGGTCTCCATTCCCTTTCCTGTCTTCCTTCAAAATGTGGGCGCTGGAAAGACCCTCCCAAGACCTAACATCCTAGTTTAGAAAGGGCATACACCACCGGGGAACAGAAGGGTCATTCCATACCTTGGGTCACAGAGGGGGTCAAGAGCGGTTAAATTCCAAGGCTGAAAGCCAAGAGCCAAAGAGGAAAGGGGAAAAGTTAAAGAAACCCCTCAACAAGTACCTGCTGCTTGATGCGAAGCCGGGAGCTCACTCTTTGACCTTTTATGCGCAAGGCCCCTACGCAGCTGCGTGCCCCAGCAGGCGCGTGGAGAGCTGCGCAGGGCACCTAGACGTTTCCGCCCGCCCGGCCAGCCCCTTTTCCCGTTGGCTGGCGGAGGGCACTGCACCCACCCTCCTACTCGTAACAGGAGCTTCAGACTCGCCTGGTGGCACAGCTCAGCGTAGAGGATAGTGTGCGATTAGGATCCTCTGCGCGAAGCACACGTGTGGGTGCGTGACTTCTTTCCTTTCCGGGTAACCAAGAACACGTGCGCCAGTGGTCTGAGCGTTGGGTCCTGGCTGCGCATGACCTTTCCCAGGCAGCCTGGCTCCCAATAGGCAGCCCCCCTTTAGTAAACCATATAATTACTGACCACCTACTTCTGGCCTGGCAGTTTTCTGGGCCCTTTCTAGCTGGGAATAAAACATCCAAGGTTCACAAGTACGGACATCTCAAGAGATGTGTGTTACAGTTTGCTTTCCCAAACCATTCCTAACATGCTTATAAAACCATGAAATAGAACACATTTATTACATGGAAAATAAACTGAGGTTGTTAAAATAACAGTTTTAAAAGCTGAGGATCCCAAACTGTGCCTTACTAAAAGTGAATTCGACTTTTTTTTTCATTTTCATTTAATTTACATCTGACTGGTATATTTAATTTTACATAAACACAAATATATCATTCATACATTTTTAAAGATTTTTTTAGAAGTTTATTTTATTTATTCTGAGAGAGGGCGGGGGCGGGGGGAGCAGAGAGAGAGAGGGGGAGAGAGAATCCCAAGCAGGCTCTGACTGTCAGTGCAGACCCCATTTGGGGCTGGAACTCACAAACCATGAGATCATGACCTGAGGTGAAATCAGGAGTTTCGTGCTTAAGTGACTGAGCCACACAGGCACCCCAATATCATACACTGTAGTGCAACTCTTTCTATTTGTTTTCCCTTTTGGTTTAGCCTTGCCACAGAAAGCCACCTTGGTGAGGAAGAGCATCACTTGCCCTTACTGCATTGTCATTAAAGAAAATTTGACTTTGTTGTTTCTCTACTTTTTAAAAAGTTTTTCAGGGTTTCTTTGTCTTAAAATGCTCAATAATAAAATGGAAAATGCAAATCATAACAACTACTGGCAAAAAGACATCTTAGGAAAAATGTTAAATGTCTCCTCATGCCCCTAAAGCTAGAAGGAGAGACGCCATTCTTCTTAAAACTACACTAATAAGGTGGGAAAGTAATAAAAGCAATTAAAAACACATGCATCATCTGTGGATGAGGATGACAAAGCTCATAGTTCATTTTTGTTAACTTTTTATGGACACAAAATAGATTCTGTATTCTAAGGATATAAGTCTATATGCCTCTTAAATCAAGACTTTTAATTATACTACTTGATTTCTGTAGGAACTTATCTTTTGTCTCCTAGATCTGATTGACACAAATGTATTGAATTTTCCCACAGAATTGTATTTATCAAGCTCTCAGAATTTATAAATTTTTGCCTTATGTATTTAGCAGGTTTGATACTATTATGCTTCTTCATAAATTGTGCCTTTTATCAATGTATAAAATCCATCTCTTTGATTCTGAACTTTCAATAAGTTTTCTGCAATACTGAAATTTCTGCTTTTTGTTTGCCTGGTAGCTTTTTGACCAACCTCACAGGTGTTTATTGTAAACAGCATATGCCTGGATTTTGTGTCTTGACTCAGTCTGTCTCTGCCTTTATATAAGAAAATTCAGTCCATTCACCTTTAGCACATGGACTGATAATTTATTGCATTATATGTCACTTTGGGTTCATATTGATTTTACATCATGAATTTCTGTTTCCTTTCCCATAATTTTTCTGATTTATTTCTGTATTTTCTATTTGTTTAGAGTTCTTTCTTGAACTGTTTCTTCTGATGGAGGAGACCTGAGTGATACAGACTCTGAATTCTTTTGTTTAAAAAAATTTTTTAATGTATGTTTATTTCTTTATTTATTTTTAAAAATTTTTAAATTTATTTTTGAGAGTCAGAGAGAGACAGTGCAAGCAGGGGAGGGTCAGAGAGAGAAGGAGACACAGAATCCAAAACAGGCTCCAGGCTCTGAGCTGTCTGTCAGCACAAAGCCTGATGCAGAGCTCAAACCCATGAACCATGAGATCATGACCTGAGCCGTAGTCAGACGCTTAACCGACTGAGCCACCCAGGCACCCCTAATGTTTATTTATTTTTGAAAGAAGAGACACACACACAGAGTGTCAGCAGGGGAAGGGCAGGGAGAGAGAGACACAGAATCCGAAGCAGGCTCAAGGCTCTGAGCTGTCAGCACAGAGCCTGACATGGGGCTCTATCCCACAAACCATGAGATCATGACCTGAGCCTAAGTCAGATGCTTAACTGACTGAGCCACCCAGGCACCCCTTAACTCTGAATTCTTTCAAATCTTCAAATATTTATTTTACTAGGACAGGGGACTATATTTTGGCTGATGGATTGCAGCCTCTCCATTTTCCAGTCAATAACTGCTGTTTTCTAGCTTCCAACATTATAAGTGAGGAGTCTAATGTTACTTATCTTTTCAGATAACTTGCCCTTTCTGCCTGAAAGCTTATGAGTTTTCTCTCTATCCTTAGCAGGTGGGAGTTATATCTGTAAATGTCTAGTATGAATCTTTACTCATTCATCCAAACTAAAATGTAGTGAGTTCTTTAGATCTGCAGATTCAGGCCTTTAACTTTTATTTCAGCCCAGAAAAATTATCTATTTTTTTTTATTCATTTGTTTTTTCACTTCTATCCTTCCTTTTTCTCCTTCTGGAAGTTTGGTGACTGCATATTAAGTCTCATAGATCTATCCCTTAAGCCTATTATCTTTTTTTTTTTTTTTTTTTTTAATGATTTCTATCTCTTCTTTTCCCCTATGCTTTGGGGTATTTCTTTAGGCTACTTCTTAGGTCTCAAAAGTGACCATCTCAATTCATTTGCTAAATTGATTAATTAGGAAGATATAGGTAGAGAGATATGGATTTAGACATTTTTAAATTAAAATTTTTATTTTTAAAAGTAAATATGTATATACTCACTACATACATATGTGTATTGTATATTTGTTTTGTTTCGTCATTTCAGTTATGTTCAAATCTGTTTAATGGACTGTTTTAAATGGTAGCAGTGCCATAGATAGGAGAAGACACAGAGGCAAGGAGGTCTTTACTGCCACTGGCTGTTGAACAGAAGCACGAATTCTGCCATTTTCCTACTGAGGCACCTGGATAAAACCCTCTTACTCTCCACTCTACTTTACAATCTTTCAGACTCAGCACAGTCTACATGTTGAACTTCTTGGCCTCTTCGGAGTCAAAGAACCCCAGTAAACTTATACAGGTCTCCTAAGGGGTCCACAGACCGAAGGTTTAGGCTGTTTTCAAGAAACCCCACTTTCAAGTCCTCACACCTAGGCTCTGATATTGTTCTCCATATTCTTAACTAGCCCATAAATAAGGGGGAGAGATCCAACATCAGGTTTATAAACCAGTGCTCTGAGCTCAAGGTTTCTCTCCATAAGCCCCAGTTCTCTGGTTTGGGAGAAGCAGACCAGCAGAATTGGGAATAGAAGAGCTTGTTCGGCAGCCAGTTCTGAGAATCTCTCCCATGATCCACAACTTTAGTAGAGAGCTACTGCTCTTTTCTGTGAATGACCTTCTGAAATGGGACACACATTCACTTTCTTTTACATGAAAAAGCCTTGATTCTTCCCAGTACACCCCAACCTTGGTATGGAGAGGACATGTATCTGGGTGGAAAGGTCTTAAGTACTAGCGTTCTCAATTAGAAAAAAAAAAAGTTGTTTGAAACAAAACCCTGGATTCCACTTCCATCTCTAAATAAGTTTTTTTTTTTCTAATTTATTTCTGAGAGAGAGAGAAACAGCAATGAGCAGGGGAGGGCCAGAGAGAGAGAGGGAGATACAGAATCTCAAACAGGCTCCAGGCTCTGAGCTGTCAGCACAGAGCCCACACAGGGCTCGAACCCACCAACCATGAAATCATGACCTGAGCCTCAGTCGGATGCTTAACTGACTGAGCCACCCAGGCGCCCCTCAAATTAAGTTTTAAAAAGCACAAAGTCCAGGAGACCCAGCCACACCTCTGAGATCCCTTGTATGCAACAGCTTATTTTCAAAGTGAATTTTTTAAAAAAATTTTTACGTTTATTTACTTTTGAGAGAGAGAGAGACAGACAGACAGAGCATGAGTTGGGGAGGGGCAGAGAGCTCAGGAGACTATGAAGCAGAATATGAACAGAATATGAACAGAATATGAAGCAGGCTCCAGGCTCTGAGCTGTCAGCACAAAGCCTAACCCAGGGCTCGAACTCCTGAACTGCAATATCATGACCTGTGCCAAAGTCAAACCCTTAACCGACTGAGCCACCCAGGTGCCCCTAAAAGTGCATTTTAAAAATGAGACTATAACTTAAAGAATGACATTGCCATCTAATATTTGATGTTTCTATGTACCAGGAAGGCTGAAAAGCAAATTATGTGGATTATCCCACTATTTCTTAACAATCAGGACTACTATTCTACCAGTTGTAAGCACGGCCTCCAGTGCTCGCTCTTACTGGTCAATGTCTATGCATTTAGTTAAGGATCTTAACTAAAATCTTATTAAAATCTTCATCTTACAGATGAGAAAACTGGGGATGAAAGATTAAATAGCTTGCCCAACATGACTTAATGGGTAACACCACGGACTTTGAAGTCAGTTCTGTCAGACAGTGAAACCCAAGCTCTTAAGCTCTGTGCCATATAGCCTCTTGAATGTGTAAGCCAGGGAGGGGTTCAATGATTTTCAAAATGTGATCTTGGGAGTCATAAGAAATTCAGGCATTCATTTCCTAGTGGAGGCCAGAGGGATAGGCTCCGGACCACACACTTCCGCTAAACATTGAACTGTAAATACATAGCTAACATTTAAAGAGTACTTCCTATGTGCCAGGGACCAGTTTAAACATTTTGATGACACTAACTCAGTTAATTCTAACAACCAGCTTGTAAAATAGTTATTATGCTGCCTACCTTAAAAATGATCTAAAAAGGTTGTCATTCAGCCAAGATCACATCCTGAGTAGGTGCTGTGGTGAGAACAGAATCCAAGACTATCCTAAAAAACGTTCCTTGACTAATATTTGAATACTACTGATCCAGCCCAAGTTTGAGGAAAAGTGCCTAAGGAAATGAAAACATTTTCCTAAGAGAACATTGAACAAGATAATAGAAGACCAGGTGGTTGGATCTCTTTCCAGAGCTCCTTCCCACAGCTCCGCCTGGGTCCCACCTTGCCTTTCTCATCTCTGCCAGGGGTCTCCAGAGTGCCCAGGACTTGGCAGGAAGATAAGAGTGAGGAAAGAGGAAAGCGCGACCCTTCTACCGCGTCTGCAGAAGCCAAGCGGATCCTGGGCAACCATAATCTCGAATTTGAAAGGTCCTCTTCGTGGCTATGCGACTCCGACCTGGAGTTTAGGGACAATGCTCGGGCCAGGGCTAGTGGGGTGCCTATTCTGCCGAGGGCTCGGCACAGCGGGAGCAACCACCCCTCACCCACAAAAGTGAAGTGACAGCAAGGGTTT
>NW_027531873.1:350072-350434 GCF_008692635.1 Crocuta crocuta | reverse complement strand
GCGTTTCGCACTCGTCGGTTGTGAGGATTCCAGAATTCTACGAGACTGTCCGCTCAGTTCCCTGAATCCCCAGCCTCGTCCCCTTCCCAGGGTCCCTGAAAGCACCTAGAATAGTCCTATTTCGTTAGCATCCGGCGGTGACTCGGTCCTACCCTCAGCTATGAGCTCGAAGAACTTAGGTCTCAGGCCCCTGATCGCCCGCGACCGACCGCTGGACTGAGTCCCGGGCCTTCTGTCCAATCAAGAGCCACGTTCTCGGGCGCTATCCTTTCCCGCCCCGCCCCTCCCGTCTCCATGGAAACGCTCTGAGTGTCTACTCTGAGGCCCGGGGCTTCCTATTCGGTCTAGAGGGGCTAAGGCTA
>NW_027531873.1:297809-349933 GCF_008692635.1 Crocuta crocuta | reverse complement strand
AAGGGCTGGGAGAGCTGGGGCTGAAGAAAGAGTGGCAGAAAAGGGAGGGTGATGGGCGGAGAAGCGGCTCCGGCTTAGAAATTCCGAAGACACCAGTGTAGGTGGGTCCTTCACAGCCGCCCTCCCCAAATTAAAACTGAGTAAGGGGAAGGAGAGAGGAGGACAGGCAGCTTTGACCCTGGGACCGGGGTGCTCGGGGCTGGAAGGTTTGGGGGCGGAACTCGAGTAGGGGGTCTGGACGTGGAACGGAGGCCGCGCGCGTCTGCGCTGCAGAATAGAGGCCGCACGGATCCGTGGCCCTGACACGGGTAGATCCCGCTCCTTTAGAACCATTTGTGTGTCTGAATCCAAAAACACTCGGGCAGCCTGTGGCGCGTTGGGAGGGCCCAAACATAGGCCCAAACATAGAAGCATGCTCTCGGGCCGTCCACGAATGGTTTTTTCCTTTCTAGAGAAAGAGGGCTCTTGTTTATCATTTTCCCCAGGGACCTGTGGTCGCCAAGGCAGGACCAGGGTAGCAAAGGCTCACGACCCCATTTTACAGGTGAGGAAAGTGAGGCCCTGGGAGCTCTAGAAGTTTGGTCATTTTCAAAGTTCTACAAGTGGTTAGTGACAGAGGCTGATGAGGTCCAGGGAACGCTAGATCTGGGACCGTTCTCTAAGATTCTAGGAATTCTGATAGTAAATCCAGTATTTCTGTGTAATAAGTAGAAAAGAGCAATGGGATTATCTTTCTACTTTACTGATTGAACAAAATGAGAAAAATAAGAATAGAAAGAAAATAAGTGCTCTATTTATTATTTTGCTATTTTTGTTAATAGTTAATTAGGAAAGCCTTGAGGCTCAGCAAGGTTACATTACATTAGATGCCATCTGCATCCCTGGAGGGACTGTGGGCTCAAATTCTGTTTTCATACCCAAACAAGAACTGTACCTTTGACGTTTTTAAAGGTTCAGAAATAAAGTCCTGGGTTCCCATTCTCATAACTCTCCCATCTGGCCCTAGAAAAGGAACAGAAATGTTCTTGGGTTCTTTTTGGCCACTTTCTAGGAGGTTTGGGAGTCACACCCAGTTAGTATGGGGATCGTGGTGAGTTTGGGAATTGCAAGGCATGACCAGTCTTTCATTCCTCCTTTCTTCTCCCTCAGCTCAGACTCCTCAAAACTCCACCCTTCCCTAAAAGAGGAGCATAAATTATGGAGGAAAGTTCACTAGTTTCCTCATAGTCTGATCCCAGGTGAGTAGGATTTGTACAAACACTAATATGTACACATATGTACAAAAATAGATACATAGGTAATATACATATATAGAGAGAGATTAGTATATATAAAAAAATTCGAACAGGAGAAGTAGGCTCCATGAGGGCAGAACACTTCCAGTACATAGAACTGTGCACGGCATGTAGTAAGCACTCATTTAATATTTATTGAATTGTGGGTGGCCATTATTTGTATAATTTTTTTCATTTAACATACAATTGACATTTTTTCAAATGGTTGTTTGTAGCATGAGTTTTAAAGACGATCTAGTATTCCATTCCAGGTATGTTTATTCCATTCCAGGTATATGTACTGTATTCTAGGTATATATGTTTACTTCCAGCTATATGTACTTTATTTAAATTTTCTTTTTTGGGGAAAAATTTAAGTAATTCTCAATATTTTACTGTTATAAACATTTTCTATTAAATATTTTTATAAATAATTTATGAAGTGTATGTCTGTATCTTCAAGATACATTAGGAACAATAGGATAACAGAGTCAAAGAATATAATGTTTATATTTTAGGCTTTTGAAAGACTTAAGTTCTTTTTTAGAAATACTACATGAATTAACTTCTGTAACCATTTGATGAAAGATCCTATCTTTTTGGACCTTTACCAGCTCTGAGTATTGAAGATTTTGCCTTGAACTGCATGCCTTTAATCTTTAGTAAGGTTGACCATTTTTTGCATACTTTTACTGATCATTTGCTTTCTTTCTTTGACATAAATAATGTATTCTTGGCATGCATTGCTTTTTTTCCCTACTTAATTTTTGTTTCTATTTGATAAAAAGTATTCTGTGTATGTAAAAGACATAAACCATTTGTTAATTGCTATATTTCTCCCTTTTGTCGTTTGCCATTTAGGACTTCTTTGTTCATGTAAGTTTCAAATTTGTATACGGTGAAATCTTATTTCTTTTTATTAAGACAGTTTTATGCTTTGAGAGCTCTTCTTCACCCTCAAATCTAATACATAATTATTTTCATTTTCCTCAATTTTTTTTTATAGTTTCAAGTATTTTAAAAGTTTAACTCTGTAGTCTTTCAGGTATGTATTTTGGTGTGAGAAATGACAGAGCTTAAACATTCTTTCCCACCCCCCACTTAGTTATTTAATTTTTCTTATAACATTTACTTTCTCCATTGATTGTAGTCCTACCTGTTTATATACCAAATTACTAACTTCATCACATACATACACACATACACAGCTGTACACACAGATCACTTTTGGGGCTGTTCTGTTTCATGGACTCACTTCTCAGTTCTGCTATCAGAGTTCCTTTATATATAGTGCGTTTAATAGGCAGTGAAGAGGAATTTAGCCTTTTCCCTCATTTAAGGATAAAAAAAGGAAAGAAGATAGCTCATTTTGGGAAAAAAAGGAAATAAAAGTTACTTATAAGTTTTAACTATTGAATATATTAACCTTTCGGTATGTTTTTATTTTATAGCATATTGGTCAAAATACAGGCTCTGGGTCCACTATCTAAGCTTGTTTCATGCCTCCACCCCTTCTGAGTTATGTGAACTAGACTGCATGACCTAACTAGTTTCTCATCTCTGAAGTGGGGAAATAGAACTTACCAGGGTTAAGAAGGTTAAAAGATCAAACATAAAAAAACCAGCACAGTACTTGACAAATAGAATCACTAAGAACTTGTTGCTATTATGTTACTTATATTGTAAATAAACAATATAATGGGTATGTGATGCAACTATCTCTAGTCACTAAAACATAAGAATTGAGCAGGGAATCTAGTTTAATTTTTTTTCTTTTTTTGGCCAATGGCTAGTCAGATATCCTGGCATCATTAATTATATAGGCCATCTTATCCCCACAAATTTGATATTATCTTTATCATGTTTGGAATTCTCTGCTATATTTGGGTCCATTTCCAGATTTCTGTTTTTTTCTATTGATCTTTATTCCTGTGTCAACCTCATGGTGTTATAATTACAGAGTTACAGAGTTTTAATATGCCACTGGATTAGTCTCCTCTCATTATTTTATATTTTAATTTTTTTAAATGATTTTTAAAAATTTATATCCAAGTTAGTTAGCGTATAGTGCAATAATGATTTCAGGAATAGAATGCAGTGATTCATCCCTACATATAATACCCAGGGCTCATCCCATCCCAACAAGTGTCCTCCCTAATGCTCCTCACCCATTTAGCCCATTTCCCCTTCCATAGCCCCTCCAGCAACCCTCAGTTTGTTCTCTATATTTGAGTCTCTTGTTTTGTCCCCCTCCCTGTTTTTATATATTTTTTGCTTCCCTTCCCTTATGTTCATCTGTTTTGTAACTTAAATTCCACGAGTGAAGTCATGTAATTTGTCTTTCTCTGACTAATTTTGCTTAGCATAATACCCTCTAGTTACGTGCACATAGTTGCAAATGGCAAGACTTCATTCTTTCTGATTGCCAAGTAATATTCCATTGTGTGTGTGTGTGCGCGCGCGCACACACACACACACACACACACACATACACACCACGTCTTCTTTATCCATTCATCAGTTGATGGACATTTGGGCTTGTTCCATACTTTGGCTATTGTCGATAGCGCTGCTATAAACATTGGAGTGCATGTGCCCCTTCGAAACAGCACACCTGTATCCCTTGGATAAATACCTAGTAGTGCAATTGCTGGGTCGTAGGGTAGTTTTATTTTTAATTTTTTGAGGAACTCCATACTGTTTCCCAGAGTGGCTGCATCAATTTGCATTCCCACCAGCAGTCCAAAAGGGTTCCTCTTTCTCCACATCCTCGCCAATACCTGTTGTTGACTGAGTTGTTAATTTTAGCCATTCTGACAGGTGTGAGGTGATACCTCATTGTGGTTTTGATTTGTATTTACCTGATGATAAGTGATATTGAGCATGTTTTCATGTGTCTGTTGGCCATCTGGATGTCTTCTTTGGAAAAGTGTCTATTCATGTCTTTTGCCCATTTCTTCACTGGATTATTTGTTTTTTGGGTGTCATTTAATAATGGTTTTTCTTTCTCTCACAAAAGTACTTGAAAATTAGTTTCTCAGACACATCCCCAAACCTGTAAGCGTCATTTAAACTATAGATAAATTTAATGAGAACAAAATTATGTTTATTTCTCCTACCTAGGATTGAGGAGTGTTTTCTAAATTTAAAAGCTACATTTACCTAGGTTCTAAGTATTTTTGTTAAGCTTTTAGGAATTTATACTTTTGTAAAATGTTTTTATTTATTTATCTTTGAGAGAGAGAGACAGAGATTGTGAGTAACGGAGAGGCAGAGAGGGAGACAGAATCCCAGGCAGGCTCTGTACTGTCAACACAGAGCCCACTGTGGGGCTTGAACTCACAAAGCCCGAGATCATGACCTGAGCCAAAATCAAGAGTCAGACACTTAACTAACTAAGCCAGCCAGGCGGCCCAGTAATTTTATTTTTTAATTGGTATTGTAAATGCAATTTTAAAAATAACTTTTAATGACTATATGTCTGAACTGTGCATGGTTACTTAATTTGAACTTTTATTGTGATGCATTCATATATGCAAAAGAACATACTAAAGCATATATGTATAAATTAATATATAACGACATGAATACCCACCATCTAGACCAGCAAATACTTTTAAAAGCTACCTTGTCAACCTCACAATTTCATTCTCTCCTTTTCCTAGAGAGGCAACTGCTATATTAAATGTTGTAATTATTCCTTAGTTTTTCATAGTTTTATATAAATGGAATCACTATAAGGATTCTGTGAATGGCTTTAGTCTAATGTTAGATTCATATACCTGAAGTTTTTTTTACTGTTGTGTATGCTTTCATAGTATGACCAACAACTTATTTATCCATCCTACTGTTGTTGGGCCTTTTGTATTGCTTCCAGTTTTTTACTATTACAGTAGTTGTAATGAAAAAGTTGTTGTATGGATCTTCTGGCATACATGTGTATGTTTTTCTAGGGTACAAACCTAGTGTTAGAACTGACTTTCCTTATAATTACTAATAATTTTCAGATTATTTTCTTTGGTTTCCCATATACACCCATACCCTCTACAGATAATTGTCTACTTGTATTGAGAAGTGCTTTCATCAGTAGTCTAAATATAGTGAATTTGCAGTATCTCTACTGGGTTTCCAGTCCTAATGGGTATGCCTTTGATGTTTTACCTTTAGATTTGAGACATATTTGCATGTCTTTATTTTTATTTTGTTAACTTGCTTTGTTTGTAGTTTTAAATGAAGGACCCACGCTGAATTTTAAGAAGTACCTTTTTGGCATTGATTAAAATATATGGCTTTTCTTACTTAACATTATTATGACAGTTTTCAGTTAATAGATTTCTTCATCTGGGCCTTCCTTTACCTTTTGGAATAAACCACCATTCTCCCATGCTACAATTTGCTTTGATATTGTAGCAGATTATATTTGCATTTTCCAAAGATGGCCACACCTGTAACATATCTGACTCTTCATGCTCATCTTCGAATGTGACTTACACTCTTACCACCAAAAAGTAGGATCTGTGTCCCCTCTTCTAAAATCTGGCTGGGGCTTATGATCACCTCAGTCAGTGGACTACCGCGGAAGTGATGCTATGTGACCTCCAAAGCTAAGTCATAGAAAGAATGCAGCTTTTGCTTGCCTTTACATTGAGAGGTAGCCTACGCCACATGACCAAATGCAAAGAAACTGAGATCTTCCATCAACAGTCACAACCAGCCTGCCACCCATGTGACTGAGCCACTCTTGAAGTGAATACCCCAGACAAATCACTTTAAAAAAAAGTAATTGCTGCTCCTGTCGACAAGTAAACAATCCCATGAGGGATCTGAGCTAGAACTGCCCAGCCAAGCCATTCCTGAATTCCAGAGAAATTGTAAAAAATAATAAGATAATACTGACAATACGGCAGTATGTTATAAATATAGGTGTTGCTAGATTTCATTAGCCTTATATTTTACTTTATTCTTGAAGTTTATATCAATAGTCATTAGTAATACAATATAGATCTATAGTTTTGTTTTTTTTTTACTTTTACTGTCTCAGTGTTTTCCTGAATGTCTTAAAAGTTTTGTTTTTTTTTCAATGTGATTTGGAATAATTTAATAACTTTGAATATTCTGTTCCTTGAAACTTTGAATTTATGTGAGAAAACATTTGACTCAGTTTTGAAGGTGATAGTTCTTTGATAACTTGAGCAATTTCTTTCATATAGCTGATCGGTTCAGGTGTTTTGTCTCTTTTCTTTAGGACTTATTGAATGGTTTTCTAGAAAAAAATATATTTCCTATTAAGATTTCTTTCTTTAGTTTCTATTACGATTTATTTTTTAAAAGCTGTGGAAATTGCCCCCCTAACATCCAGTTAAATTTTTATCTGTTGCCACTTCCCCAATGTCAATTCTAACTTTTTTCTATTTATGCTCACTCCTTTTTTTCCCCTTTGGTTAGCTAGCTGGTAATTTATCTATTTTATTGTTAATATTTTTCTTCCAAAGAACTGGCTCTTGGAACATAATGGTAAATAGTTTTCAATTCCACCATTTTCTTTTACTTCCTCTATAGCTTTCCCTTTTTTAATCTATCTAGTGTCCACATTGTATATGAAACTAAGTTAGAATCCACTTTTATGTTTTCCCATATAATCTGGTTTCACAACACCATGTAGTAAATAATCCATTCTTTCTCTTTTATGCACAACAATCTTTATTGTTAATGTGTTTTCATATATAAACAAACACGGTCTCTGAGTCTTCCATGCTGTTCTACTGTCTTTTCTTCAGTTTTGATTTATTTTGCAGTTTTGTGGTGTGTCACTGTCTGGTAGAGCAGGTCATCTTGCTTGGTTTACTTGAGTTTTTATATTATAGACTTCTTTTCCTTCCCTGTAAATTACAGAGGAAAAAGTAGACTGTGTTCCTCAAAAAAGTCCAGCTGGAAATTTGAGTGGAGATATATTGAATTTAATTCAACCCATCCAAGATGCTTCTTGCATCTAAGTATGCTTCTTTTATTTAGAGTATCTTCTTTCTATTTATTGGAATTTAAAAGTTGTCTTCAAAGAGTTCTTTATGTTCTTGGTTAAGATATTGTTTGTTTTTGTTTTGCTTTTTTGTGAATGATACCCCCTATTTTCTAGTAGTTGATTGCTGATACAATTACGCTGTCACTGTATTGTATCTGGTAATTTTGCTGAGCTCCTTATTTAGCTTATGGCTTACTGTATACTCTTCATTTTTCTAAGTAGATTGCTATAACATATGCAAATAATTACATTTTTTGTTTTTCTAATTCTTAATGCCTTTTGTTTCATTTTCTTATAGTATTTGTCAGTCCTTTGGTACTATGTTGAAAGCAACAGTGATGGTAGTCATTCTTCACTTGTTTACCATAATAAAAGGAACACATACAAAGATTCTACATTCAGCCTAACTTTGATGAAGGTTCCTAATATGTAACCAATTTAGGGAGTTTCTTTTTATTTCTACTTTGCTAAAAGTGTTTTATTTTATTTTTATTAAAAGATTTTTTTAAAGTGTGTCTATTTTGAGAGACAGAGACAGCGATAGAGAGCATGAGCAGGGGAGGGGCAGAGTGAGAGACAGAGAATTCCAAGCAGGCTCTGCATTGTCAGTGCAGAGCCAAACATGGGGCTCTAAGTCACAAACCATAAGATCATGACCTGAACTGAAACCAAGAGCTGGACACGAAACCAACTGAGCCACCTGGCACCACTGCTGAAAGTTTTTAAAGATCATGTATAAGTGTTGAACATTATGAACTTTATCACATGATTTTTCTGCATCAGTTAATTATGGTTTTCTTTCTATAGTTTATTAATATAGTGAATTATGTTGATAGATTTTCTCATGTTGAACTGTCCTTTCCTATAATAAGCCATGCATAGTCATGACGCCTATTTTTAATATATTCTCATATTAATATGAATAAACCTGAACTCAATTAGTTAATACTTTATTTAGGGTTTTATAAATTTATAAAATTACAAATGGGATTCTAATTTTACTTTTTGGTATTGTCTTTATCTGGTCTTGAAGTCAAGATTACACTAGCCACATTATGAACTGGCAATTTTCACTTTGTATTTTCTAAAACAACTTGACAATAAAAGTAATTAACCACTAACAGAATTCTTGCTAGAACAATAGTATATTACTTATTTATTGCAGTTTAAAATAACACATATTTCAGTTTCTAAGGGTCAGGAATGTGGGAGCAGCCTAACTGTGTGGTTCTGACCCAGGGTCTCACGAGGCTGCAGTCAAGCTGTCAGCAGGGCTGCAGTTATTGGAAGGCTTCACTGGGACTGGAGGGTCCTCTGCTAAGATGGCACTCATGTGGCTGTTGGCAGAATGCCTCACTTCACAATGATGACAGAAGCATCAGTTCCTTATCATATGGCCTGTTCACAAGACTCCTAAGTGTTCTCACCACATAGAAGGTAGCTTCTTCAAGAGTGAGTGATCTAAGAAACAGGGCAAGGAGGAAGCTGCAGTGCCCTTAAGAGCTACTCTTGAAAGTTGCATACCATTACTTCTTCCCCTTCTGTTTTTTTATATAATATTCATCAGAATTGAGTCCCTAAGTCCAGTCCACTTTCAAGGCGTGGGGAACTGGCTATACCTCTTGAAGGGAAGGGAATCATACAATTTGTGGACGTATTTTAAAACTACTACAAATAAGATGAACCTGTATGTATTGAAATGTGGAGTTGTATATTACATATTATGTGAAAAATGCAAACCAGAATTATAATGTCTTTGTTAAGAGAAAACATCAGAGGGGTATGTATGTATGTTTGTGCGTATGCATGAAGAAAGGTCAGAAAGGACACAGTAAAAACTATCCTGGTTAGGGGCGCCTGGGTGGCTTAGTCGGTTAAGCGTCCGACTTTAGCTTAGGTCATGATCTCTTAGGTCATGATCTCGCAGTTCGTGGGTTCGAGCCCCGCATTGGGCTCTGTGCTGACTGCCCGTTTAGAGCCTGGAGCCTGTTTCAGAGTCTGTGACTCCCTCTCTCTCTGACCCTCCCCTGCTCACGCTGTCTCTCTCTCTCTCTCTCCTAGAAATAAATAAAACATTAAAAAAAATTAAAAAAAAAACTATCCTGGTTATTTCTCAAGTTATTTAGGGAGGGTAGGCTTTCAGTTTTTACTTATTATTATTATTCAGAATTAATTAAAACTTTGAGTTTATTTTCAATAAGAGCAACTAAATTTTTAATCTGTAGTGCATTTTTAAAGCAATTCTTAAATATTTAAAAAATAATCAAAGCAAATAATAACTGACCAACAGACTGAGTTTTATTTTTCTGTACTTTTTACAAAATAAGGAACCAGCGGGTTTATTTATTTTATGTTCTAATTCCAGTTTTCAGTCCTGTAGTCTGGGCTTCTGAGCATCCCAATTTACTTATTTCATCTATCTATCTATATTCATTGTGTTAAAATAAACTTAACTATAATTTTTTAAGTTTATTTCATTCCTTTTGAGAGAGAGAGAGAGAAAGAGAGGGAGGGAGGAGGGAGGGGCGGAGAGAGAGGGAGAGCGAGAGAGAGAATCCCAAGCAGGCTCTGCATTGTGTAGCCCAATGAGGGGCTCAAACTCACAAACTTTGAGATCCTGACCTGAGCAGTAATCAAAAATTGGACACCCAACTGACTGACCAACCCAGGCATGCCCATAGACTTATTATATTTTACATTTTTAACACTTATTTTATAAACATTTAAAAATAAACAGCATTGAATGTTCTCATTCTTGAATTCTTATCTGTGGTTAGTATTTCATTGTTTAGGCATAGATTTTCACGTAGGTTATTTGGAAAACAGTACCTGGGTGGTATACTTTGAATCCTTGAATATTTCAGTACATTTTCCTTTTGTCTTTTTGTTAACACAACAAGGAGGTACATGGAAATCTTGATTTACAACCCTTCACCAAGTTGTTTTTGACTTATTTTACAGTAGTCCTGGATTTAAAAACCACTATTTTGCAAGTTACTTAATCTTGGCTAAATGTTGGTTTCCGGCGCACCTGGGTGGCTCAGTTGGCTAAGCATCTGACCATTTTGGCGTAGGAAATGATGGTCCATGAGTTCAAGCCCAGTGTTAGGGATCTCCACTATCAGGACAGAGCCTGCTTCAAACTCTTAGTCTCCCTCTCTTTCTGCCCTGCCCCCTCGCTCAAAAATAAATAAACATTATAAAAAAAAGAAATTTAAATGTTGGTTTCCTTATTCCTTTAGTGTTGATAATTATACCTTTTAGGATTGTTGTGATAGTAAATGAGATGAGACCTTTTCACATAACTTTTTTATAATATTTAACTACTATGATTATAATGATTTGATGGTCATGGTATTCTAGTTTTCCTCCGTTAAAAGTATGCATTTTCTTTATTGTAGTATTTACTAAACATTTTTAATTGAATTTTAAAATTGGGAGTATGCCATCAAAGAAACAAAATAAATGTGTCACATAACCAACTTATGAGCTGTTCTCTCCACTAAGAGAAGTATTTTTAGGCAGTCTGAATACATACATTTATCTCTTCTTTCTAAAACTGCATGATGATAAAAAAAAACTTTTAAAAAAATGTATGAGCCTGCAATGATGAAGTCAAGAGCCATTAGCAAATGAGAAATCTCAACAAAAACCTAGAAGGCAAGAGGAGCAACAGTGGGAAGAGCCACAAAGGGCTAAAAGCATTATATCCTGGAATGCTCCACAGGGGAATAAGCCTAAGAAGGATTTGATAAGCCCTGTGAACTTCAGGGAAGCTGAGGGTTACAGCCATAACATTGGAGGCAGAGGGTCAGTCAAAAAAGAGGATCCTAAAATATTTCCAGAAAGGAAAGAAAACATTGGTTGCAAAGTAATTAAACAAACAAACAAAAAGTCTTAGAAACAACAATGAAGGCTGATGAACAGCCTTTTCGTTTTCTGAGAAAAATTCTTTTTGCTCTAGAATTCAATACCCAACCACTGAGAGTGATGATAAGGACTTCAAACATGTAGTGTAACCACGCTTGGAGATTCTCCTTTATTTTTATTTATTTGTTTGTTTGTTTATTTACTTTTGAGACAGAGAGAGACAGAGCACAAGTGGGGGAGGGGCAGAGAGGGAGACACAGAATCTGAAACAGGTTCCAGGCTCTGAGCTGTCAGCACAGAGCCCGATGCGGGGCTCAAACCCATGAACCGTAAGATCATGACCTGAGCCGAAGTTGGCTGCTTAATTGACTGAGCCACCCAGGCACCCCATTGGAGATTCTCCTTTAAACCAAAAGTGTGTCTTGAAGAAAACCCTGTTTCTCACCTTTGCTTTTTTTTCAGTGGCCACAGACTTACCATTCGTAAACTTGATTGAACTCATTTGGGCCTACACCTCCCAATTAATGGGGTAAATCACAAAAGAGGAAGAGTCTTATAATCTTGAAAATGGAGCATAAAAAGAATAGCCAGCCCAGACTGGAGCAGGAAGATGAACATTTTTAGAATAAGGGTTGGGAGAAATTGTTTAATTTCTTTCAACTGTTATTTACTAATTTTTAAAATAGGAATGATAATTGTATCTACAAGAGGGTCGCTGTGAGGACTACTTAAAATATATGTGAAGTACTTAACCCAGTGGTTAGCAGACAGATGCTATATAAATGTTCCTTAAGATGGGCTTCAATGACTGAATACATTATTTAGCCATTCACTATTATTATGTCTCCTTTTACCTTTCTTATTTTTCTTCATTATTGAAGTACTTTCTTTTTTTATTTGGTTTGTCACTTATTTATATGCTGAATGGCTGTCTCTTTGTCCATCTTCTCATTTAGATCTCTTCTTCCTGGAAAATCTGATCTCTGACCAGATGGCAGTAACATTCGAAGATGTGACTGTTATTTTTACTTGGGAGGAGTGGAAATTCCTGGATTCTTCTCAAAAAAAGCTCTACAGAGAGGTCATGTGGGAGAACTACACAAATGTCATGTCAGTAGGTAAAGTTATCCCAGATCTTAGGTAACAGAGTTAGTTTTTCTGGGACAGTTTTGTTGAGTATTTTGTTTCTTTATCTAGCTATGGTATTGGTATAGGAGAAATATCCTCAGAAATGGGTCTTATATCAGATGACAGATAGATGATAGAGCAAGACATTTTCCAAGACATGCAGGCTATGTAATTAATAGGTATTTGTGATTATTATTCTTATATATTTTCTGGAATTCAGTTAAAATACAGATCTCCACACATAACTCATTTTGTGTGGTTCTAAATTTGTGCTCTCTTCATACAATTTGTACAAGTTAGCTTTTGCTATATAACAAACTACCTCAAACTAGTGACTTAAAACAAACCTTATTATTTTTCATGATTCTTATTGGTTAGATGGATCTTCTTTCATAGAGTGATTTATTTGATTGGGGCTGGATGGTCTAAGATGAAGCTGGACAGTCTGACTCATATCTGGCAGTGGGTTGGTGTCAGTGAGGATAATGGGGATGTGTTGACTATATGTCCTCAAGCAGTCTAGCCCAGGCTTCTTTACATATTGGTGATCACAGGATTTACAAAACCAGCAAGAGAGAGGACAAGCACTTTCAAGTCTCTGCTTGTATCACTTTTGCTATTATCTCAGTAAACAAAGCAAATTGTATAGCCCAGCTAAAGTCAGCATGGAAGGGGAAAATGCAAAGATACACAGTTAATGCAGCCATTTTTTTAATCTATCACACTATGCTAGAACAGAAAAACAGAAATATTTTATTACTTATAGCAGTGTCTCAAATAGAGTAATTTAATTAAATCCAGTTTTAAGATGATTTCCATGAAGCAATCAGCCTTTTTGATTTCTAACAGTACCTGGTAAGTAGTAGATGCTCAGGATACAACTATGGAATGACTAAATAAGTGAATGAATGGATATACATATGAATAAACAAACACATGAATTTCAGATATAAATATGGAGCAGCCTGTCACAATCCTTTCCACTTGCATCTGCACATACATTTCTGGAGGTCATTGATTGAGATACTTGGAAATTTTTTAACACCACCTTCATCTCACCACTGGATTATCTGCTTATTCTTCTAGGAAATTGGAAAGAGAGTTACATACCCCAAGAAGAAAGATTCAAATACTTCGAACATGAAAATCTTCCCTGCTGGCAAGGCTGGAGGAATGCCAGCACTCAGATATATAAGAATAGAAGCTTTGTGGAAACCATCCAAGGAATAGATTCCAAAGACCTCAAGCAACAAGACTTTGCCCAACATCAAGAATGGTTGATACTCTCCACACAAGTACCAGGGTATGGGAACTATAAACTGACTTTTGAAGGCAAAAGTCCCAGAAACTTAAAATATACAAAGTTTATACCCTGGCAGTCCTTAGAAACAAAACACACCCCTCAAGACTATGCTAGAGAAATCTATATGAATGATTCACATGGTTTTCAAGGAAGCAGATGCCATCTCAGCATATCTAGGAAAAATCTCTCTATGGAAAAAGAACAGAAGCTTATAGTTCAGCATTCTTGTGTCTCAACAGGGGAAGCCTGTCCAGAGTACACTGGGGAGATATATCAACATGACCTACTGAAAGACTCTATGGAAGAGAAATACTGTGGATGTAATAAATGTAAAGAAATTTATTATTGGAACTCGCAGTGTGTTCTTCACAAGAGAAATCAACTTGGAGAAAAGTTCTATCAGTGCTCCATTAGCACAGCATGCTTCTCTCAGAGATCAGACCTATACAGACATCCAAGAATTCACATAGGTAAGAAGCTGTATGTCTGTGATGAAGCTGATGGTAACTTCAGTCAGAGCTTAGGTGTTCACTTTCATCAGAGAGTCTGCACAAGGGAGGTTTCTTATTTATGTCATGTATGTGGTAAGAGCTTCAGTCAAATCTCTAGCCTTCACAATCATCAAAGAGTCCATACAGAAGAGAAACTCTATAAATTTGAGTGTGGTAAGGACCTCGGTAGAAATTCATTACTTAACATTCACCAGAGACTTCACATCGGAGAGAAGCCTTTTAAGTGTGATCAGTGTGGTAAAAGTTTTAGTCGGAGTTCAGTACTTCACGTTCATCAGAGAGTCCACACAGGAGAGAAACCATATAAGTGTGATGAGTGTGGTAAGGGCTTCAGTCAGAGCTCAAATCTTCGAATTCATCAATTAGTCCACACAGGAGAGAAGTCCTATAAATGTGATGACTGTGGTAAGGGCTTTACCCAGCGCTCAAATCTCCAGATTCATCAAAGAGTACATACAGGAGAGAAGCCTTATAAATGTGACGACTGTGGGAAGGACTTTAGTCACAGCTCGGATCTTCGTATTCATCAGAGGGTCCATACAGGGGAGAAACCCTATACTTGTCATGAATGTGGGAAGGGCTTCAGCAAGAGTTCAAAGCTTCACACTCACCAAAGAGTACATACTGGTGAGAAACCCTATAAATGCGAACACTGCAGTAAGGGATTCAGTCAGCGTTCACATCTTCTCATTCATCAGAGAGTCCACACAGGAGAAAAGCCCTATAAATGTGATGATTGTGGAAAGGGCTTTAGTCACAGCTCTAATCTTCACATCCATCAGAGAGTCCACACAGGAGAGAAGCCCTATCAATGTGCTAAGTGTGGCAAGGGTTTCAGTCATAGTTCAGCTCTTCGAATTCATCAAAGAGTCCACACAGAAGAGAAACCTCATAAATGCCATGAGTATTATAAGGGATTTGATCCGAATTTACATCTTCACAATAATCACGGACAGGAAACCTTATAATTATGTTCATTTAGTTAACCATTTTAATCAAAGCTTAATCTTAAGTCAGTAAATCTGCTGAGAATAAAATTCTATAAATAACCCAAGTAATCCTAAGCAACATTTATAGTTTCCCCTAACTCCCACTAAGAAGCATTTGCTCCAAGAATAAATCCTTAGGAGGATGCCTATATATTTAAAATTAAAGTGTATTTACCTTTTCTATTAGTATTATACATAACCATTATAAAATATACAAAAGATTCAAGAAAACACTTCATCCTGTTTTATTCTAGTCTTTTTTTTTTTTGGTACATTTTCATGTGTATGAAATCATACTGTATATTTAACTTTGTATTTTCACTGACTTTAAAGCATTTACTTACACTTAGGTTTGAACAGAAATTGGCTAGCTAGTTACGAAACAGCATCTTGACTCCCCTGTAAAGTGCCTGGGAAAACCACAGGAAAAAAAAACATATGAAACTTGAAACTCAAACTGGTAGATAACCTGTTGCTCAAATGTGAAAGAATAATTGGGTCAGTACAATTCACTTGCTTATGACATAAGGTAGGAAAACACTGCATGACCCTTTATCTGAGATAGGATGTCTTAGACATGTTATCTCTGCCACCCAGAAAGGTCAGGAGCCATTCTTTTGTTGCAAGGATGCTACACTTTAAGGTTACCATGGTGCAGTCTCACACATACCCCTCCCCAGGTGTCCCTTTCCCCAGGTTTCCACATTTATTCATAGGTTCAGATACCATGTAACAAGAAGTGCAAAATTTATTGTCTCTAAATAAGTGGTGAAAGATGTCGACAAAAGCTGATAGAAGTGAATGCTAGAAACTGAACATAATCCATCTGTTCAGAATTAGAGATTTAAGCAGTAGACTCTGATTTAATCTCAGTAGAACAAAGGTAATCGAGAAATAGCAGTTGGAAGCAGAAATGAACTAGTAAGCTAATGATGTAAGATGGGAAAATTTGGCCATTATAAAATGGAGTAGTCAGTAGGAATACACAAGTCCTAACTATTCAAAATATAAATATGTTTAGATAACACTGCCCAAGAGAAACTAAATTAAGGGGGCCTGTTCAGGGAAATAACAGGGAATTGTAGTACCTAGTCAAGAAAACCACTGTGAAGAGAAGAGTTATAAACTGATAGCCCTGAAACTTAGCTTTTCCAGGCTCCTGAAAAAATTATTAAAAAAAAAAAAAAATGGGTGTCTTGAGTAGCATGACAGAAAACCTGAAATCAGTAAAATTAGAGCAGAAATCCCTAAGTAGAGAAGAGCCTCTGAAATAAAGAGAAAAATAATGAAGGACTACAGGGAAATTTAAAATGGGATCAAACTGAAAGGCAGTAAGGAGCAATTTGAATTGGCACTGAAGAATATCAAATAATGAATAAATCTGAGAGGATCTTCAATGTATACAAAACGGATAGTGAGATGGAAACAATAAGAAAAGACAAATATGAAGTGCAAAGAATGGAGATCCAGTGCAGGAATTAAAGGTGTTTCTAAGAAAGAATGTAGAACAGAATTAATGATCACAGAAATTAAGACATTTTACCTGAGCTAAAAGTATATACGCTGACGAGACTTTAGGCAAAACCAACACAAAAATCATGCTTAGAAATAGCTTAGGGAAAAAAGAATTGCAACCATGAAGAAAGAAAAATTCTGGTCATCTACAAAGCCAATGAAAAGAGAATGAATAAAGAACTCTACCAGTAAATGTCAAAAGATAGTGGAATGACACCTTCAAAATTGTGAGATTAAAAAAATCTGTTACCACCTATTTTTTTTAATTCAACTAAATTTCTTTGTTGTCTAAACTGTGCAGTTAACAAATTAAATGAGAAAACACCATACATGTTCCTTTCTTAAAGAGAGCTCATGAATGTGGAGATTATGGCATAAAAGTGGTAATGAGTACAAAAATTAGTTAAATATGGAGTTACGTCAGAAGTGTTAATTTGTTTGCAAAATGTCAAAAATTTTACTTTTTAAATTTATTTTTAACATTTATTATTTATTTTTGAGAGACAGAAAGAGAGCATGAGCAGGGGAGGGGCAAAGAGAGAGGGAGACACAGAATCCAAAACAGGCTCCAGGCTCTGAGCTGTCAGCACAGAGCCCGACGTAGGGCTCAAACCTATGAACCATGAGATCATGACCTGAGCAGAAGTCAGCCGCTTAACTGACTGAGCTACCCAGGTGCCCCCAAAATTTCAAAAATTTTAAATAGCTGTACAAGAAAATCTTAAACAGGTTATATATAAATGCCCCACTGGGAGAACAGGGTTGTCAGATAAAATACAGAACATCCAGTTTAGATTTCAGATATACAATGAATAAATATAAATATATCCCAAATATTACATAGGACTTGGACTAAGAAATTATTTGCTTATAAGAAATTCAAATTTAATGAGGCATCCTGTGTTTTTATTTGAAAATGTAGTAACCCTGTGGGGGTAAGAATAACAAAAGAAAACGTGCTATGTTTCTGATCTTAAATAGTAGGGGCCCTACATCTTCTTGCCTGTAACAACTGAAGAAATAAGAGTGTAAATATATATATATTTTTTCACAAAGTTAGCAATTGCAACTAAGCACATATACCTTTCAAAACAGAGGAGAAAATAAAAACAAAGAATATTCAAGTCCCTATTAGCAAAAGACAGAAAAAATTAAAGCAAAATTATATTGATCAGTGACTATCCGTTATTAATTGATGGACTGTTCAATATTAATTCAGTAATTAATTTTACTGATACAAAAGAATAGGCAAACGTTCATTACGCAATCATAAGGGAGTGCCTACAATATGTTTTTAAAAAATAATAAAAATAAACTAAATCCATAAAGTGAATAAAACTAGTAGTTTCCTAGACTCTTGCTATAATCAGAAAATACAGTGGGTGGAAAAAATATAGCTTGTAGAAACACTAAAATTTCTTTCTAAAAAAGAACAAATAAAAATATACAATGAAAATTTGAAGAAATGACTTGAACAGAGAAGTCTTACGATTTTTAAAAAGGAAATGTTCTTAAGTTAATCTATAGCTTTATTCAATAAAGAGTGCTGAAAAAATTAACTCTTTGGTGAAAAATCAAATTAGGCTATATATATATATGTATATATGTATATATATATATAAATTGATCTAAGATAGATTATAACACAAGTTTTCAGGTTGGGTTCCATGAAATTCCATGTGGTTTCATGAAGGCTGGTGCATCCGAAACAAACAACAGATTTAACCCCATCTTTATTTAAGTCATATTCAAGATTAGCATAAGATATCTTTTTAAAGAGGGTTTTACTGCTTTAACATAAAATGTTTAAAATTCACTAAAGTGGGTTCTTTTTTATGGTTGAAAACATACATAATACATATGCATTTTCTGAGGATTAGAAAAAATACCTGGGAATTTGGCCACAAAAATTTTTTTAACTGTAGGTGAAAAACAGACAATAGGAAAGATACTTGTCATGATTAAGACAGTTAAGAACTTTTATCAACTAGGAAGATAGATACCTACTAAAGACTGGCATAGGACATCAGCAGATTAAAGCAATGAAATTACCACTTTTATTAACAATTATAATAGCTATTTTCAGTGAATAGAGTGATGGATACTTACTATTTACAATGAAGGTAAACTAATACACTTTGGAAAAGCTATTTTGCTAATCATAAGCTTTAAAATTGTTGACATTCTTTCCTACAGTCATTTCATAGCTAGGCATATATTTTATGGAAAGAGACTGCACATTATTAAAGCATTTTTATTTCCAAAGAAAAGAGACCTTAAGTTATCTAATTCAAAAAACAGAGCTATAGAACATATTTTAAAATCTCACAGAAAAAAATGCAAGGACAGAAGCTTTCATATGGGAATTTGCTCTAGAATGCCATTAGACAAAGCCACTCTTTCAAAAACTTGTTTCTCTTTGGGTAACCTCTCTTCTTTCTACACACTGAATGCCATTAGACAAAGTCACTCTTTCAAAAACTTGTTTCTCTTTAAGTAGCCTCTCTTCTCTCTACACATTGACCTACTCTTTGCAGGTCTATAATTGCCACTGCATCCATGAATATGTATTTTTTAATTCCACAGCCTACCACTAACTTGTAAACTTTCTTCTGGGTCACCATTGAGATTTCTGAGTGGGGAAGATGATTGGCTCACTTTTCTTTACTACCTCTACACAAGCCTTTGCAGCCAGGCTAAACCATAGGCTACTGGGAAGTCTTTGGATTGGCTAGCTTTGTTATCAGATGTTCACTCTGGTCCCTTCAGACATGCCCAGGGATAGGATAATAAGGCATATAACATGGCCCTTAAAGGCTGATGTTCCAAAAGGTTTCCCCAGAAAGTGGTGGGTTTGGGCCAAGCATTCTGAATTACATTAGAACACCAAGATAAATGTTCAAGACATTTATTGCAGTACTTTTTATGCTGCCCTCCCCCCAAAATAGGGAAAAAGTCAAATAAATTATGATGCATCTATATGTGTAATGTTATGCAGCCAGTAAAACTTACATTTTCCAAGAATCTTGTAATGGTAATATACTTACAGTGTTCATTGAAAAGTACAAGATATAGAACTGTCTATGGGGTAGGATTTTATATGTGTGTGTGTGTGTGTGTGTGTGTGTATTTATTTATTTATACACATATTTCCATGGGGAAAAATTGTATATATATAAAAATGGTATAGTGGATCTATCTGATAGCATGGATTGTGGCTATCTTTATGTTCTTTATACTTTTCTGAATTTTTTATACTTTTATTGGGGTTTTATTTTCATAAATAAAAACATTTTTACATATAACTTATTTAAAATGTTAATGGTTACATGATATTCCATTGTATTACTGTACCATAATACTAAATTATATTATCAGGGATTTGGAATTTTTTTTTAAAGATTATATTTTAAGTAATCTCTACACCCAAGAGTCAGGTATTCCACCAACTGAACCAGCTAGGTGAGCCGGCACTTTTCATTTTTATTTCATAAATTTAACTGCCATAAATGTATGAAGTATTTTATTATTTTTGTCAATTTTTATAATTTTTTATATTTGATTATTGTATTAAAATATAGGTCACAGAAGTATAACTTGTGCAAACTGAAATAATGAAATTACATGATATAGACAGCCAGCTACAAGTGGCCTGACGTTGTTGTATAAAGTGTAAAAGTGAAAGGAGAAGTTAGAGAATGGCCAGATTACGAAGGACTTCCTGTGCCAAGCTAAAAATTTGTTGGTCGTGAAGAGACACTAAAGAATCTTTTAAAAAATTATTTTGAGAGAAAGTAAGCAGGGGAGGGACAGAGAGAGAGGGGGGGAGAGGAAGAGACAGAATCCCAAGCAGGCTCCACACTCATCATACACAATGCAGGGCTTGATCCCATGACCATGAGATCATGACCTGAGTAGAAACCAAGAATCCGATGCCTAACCAACTGAGCTACCTAAGTGTCCCAGAAACATTATCTTAAACAAAGGTGCAACACTATCATTTTTGGAAAGATGACTTTGACAACAGTGTGGAGACTGAATATGTTGTAGAGTGAGAAGAGAACGAGTAAGAATGAAGGTCACAAGACCATTTAGTCAATGAGTTTTGGCAGTAGGAAGCAGTTTCCTTATTTATTTTTTATTTTTATTTATTTTGAGAGAGAGAGAGAGAGAGACCCCATGATCGGGGAAGGGGCAGAGAGAGAGAGAATCCAAGCAGGCTCTGTGCCACCCAAACAGAGCCCAAAGTGGGGCTCGAACCCCCAAAACTTCAAGATCACGACTCAAGCTGAAACTGAGAGTTCAACGCTTCACCAACTGAGCCACCACGGTGCCCCCTTTTATGTTTTTTAAATTTATTTTGAGAGGAGAAAGAGAGGGAGCATGAGCTGGGGAGGGCAGAGAGAGAGAGAGGAGACAGAGAATCCCAAACAGGCTTCACACAGGCAGCACAAAGCCCAGAGCTCTGTGGCTCAAACTCACAGTGAGATTATGATCTGAGCTGAAACCAAAAGTCCAAAGCTTAAGTAACTGAGCCACCCAGGCACCCGAAGGCAGTTTCTTTTTTAATTGCTTGTTTTTAATTTTCCCTTAGTGTGCTCACCAGCATAAATGTGGAAAACATAAGTCATTAAAAAAAATATGGCTAAAGATAGTATGAAAAGCCACTGGATGGTTTCACCGAACATGATTTAACTTTATGTTTTTACAGTCACTCTGAAGACTGTAAGAGTTGACTAAAGGGAGTGGCTAGAGTCAAAGCATGAATGCAGTTAGATGGTACCCCAATAATGCCTACAAGACATAAGGTGTTAACCTAGTGTTAACAGGAGAGGTGAGAGAAATAACCAAATTTTGGATATAATTTGAAGATGATGAGTATGTCAGAAAGTAGTTTCAAAATTGGGCTTTAGTAAAAAGGAGGCCAAAACTGTTTATAGACAGAGGAACTATTTGTAAAAACTTGTAGTTGAGCACAATAGTGAAATTATTCTGTCTAGTGGAGTGATTTTATGTTGGAGTTTGAGCTACTCCTAAAGATGTACAGTTGTTTTCATCTGGATAATATAAAGCTCAAATTGTGCCATGGGACGTCAAGCCCAAGCTTGGGGAGAGGTTAGGGTGTGATTCTAATCTTAGACGAATAAATTGAAATAACTTGGGGAGGAGGAGTTAGGAGAAGGGAGTTGGGTGAGCATTTTAAGAGGAGTGAGCAAAATATGGAGTCTTAGGAGTAAGTACAGCCTGGTGGTTAAGAGTTAGGTTGCCTGAGCTCACATCAGTTACTATGAAAACAAGATATATTTCTACCTAATGCCAAATTTATAATAATTGGATCAGTGTGAACTGGGAGTCATGCAGATTGTCATCAAGCCAACTATCAGTCAGGCAAATCTGCCAGAAATGTCTACCAAATTAATCTTAAACCTAATGAATATTCTACTAGGCTATGCACATGGCTGAAAAACGATGTAATCCACTCCAAATAGTAAACATCATCGTGTGTTTTTGTTCATCTTTGCAGGTTCTTGAACTTAGAATACAGGCCACTATGAGTCATGTGTGCAGGTGTCTTCCACTAAACATTAAATTACAAATGAATTAGAACTTTAACATTTTTTTAAAAAAGTTTCCTGGTAAACAATGAAAAGCACAGTGGCTGAAAGATCTGAAAAACTCTGTGTTTAACCTAGGGTCTGACTTTTATTGATGGCATGGCATTCGGATAATCATTTGATTTCTCTGAGTTTAAATCCTTAGCTGTGGGGCGCCTGGGTGGCTCAGTAGGTAAGCATCTGACTTCAGCTCAGGTCGGTCATGATCTCACAGTTTGTGTATTTGAGGCCACATAGGGCTCTATGCTGACAGCTCAGAGCCTGGAGCCTGCTTCAGATTCCGTGTCTCCCTCTCTCTCTGCCCCTCCCCAGCTTGTGCTCTGTCTCTCAAAAAATGAATAAACATTAAAAATAATAATAATAAAAAATAAAAATAGTTAAAAAATAAATCCTTAGCTGTAAATTACAGGTTGAAATGAGTCTTAAAATCCCCTAATAAAATTTTATCCCTAGAATAGTGCATACCACATAAAGTATTAATTTTCACAGCACACACTCTACAAAATCTTAACAGTTTAATGTCATTTTAATTTCACACTCACTTCAAGAAAGGTCCTACTAAGCGCACACTATAGTCAAGGGAATTCCTGGCTCTAAAATGTTCACTATTAGCCAGAACACCCCAAGTGGAGACGCCCAGCTGGAAACCTCACAAAGTCTTCAGACATCAAATTGCAATGGTTTTCATGACACTGGGGACTAGAGGTCATGGTACACTTTTAATTGCAAGTGCAAGAGAAGCCCAAAAGTCAGAAGGATTACCCGATTTTCCGAGGAAAGCTTATGGTTTCCCAGACCACAGAGCAGACTCAGAAGTAGTGGAAAAACAACCCAGGAGGCAGAAACCCACGGTGCTTGTGCAAGAGGACAGCCTTCTTCACTTCTGGTCTCCCTGCCGTCAAGGCCCCAGGGGCTGGGATAAAACCTCGAGGCTATCTCGGCCTGAGAGTGCATTAGGGATAGAGTTGAGCACTGTTTCTATAGTGGGTTGGTGCTTTGAGCCTCCCAGTCTGCCTTGCCCTCTCACACTGGAGGCGATTCCTGGGAGAGCAGAGGTTTAGGCTTGACTTCTTGTTTCTGTTGATAGGTTAAAGCTATGAATTGTAGAGGTACGTACTACAAATTAGGTCTCTTCGGATCTTGCAATGTGAAGTCAAGACAATAGGGGCTGAGCTGGGCCGTTTTTATTCTGGGAATGATGGGTGGGGTTTGGAATCCATCTATCCCCTCCAGGGGGTGGGAGTTCAGATGCTTTGTAGTATCTCTCCTAGAGAAGTGCTCTCTCAGGACTGCAAATGGAGCTGTCTGGACACTCTCCTCCACTGCTTCTCTTACACATTTTCATCCTGAGGCCAAACCCACTGAGATGTTACCATTTTGCCTCAGTGAAGATATAAAGGAAAATAATCTCTTATGATTTTCCTCACTTGCTATAGTGGCACATAGTTACTGTATATGACAATTGTGGATCTTTCTTTTAAGTTACCTAGTTCAGCCATTATAACATCAAAATGAAGAGAGCAAGAGAAAACAACTTGGATATCAAGTACTTGCAGAAAATTGATAGAGCAGAACGAGTACTGGTAAATTATTAAATTCAAAGATCACATCTATAAAGATGATAGCAAATAGTGTCCAGTAAAGGCCTCGAATCAAAATCAACCATAGTTCAGGGTGAACAACAGAAGTATTTTTTCATTAAAAGAAATACAAACTTGATGGGGCGCCTGGGTGGCTTAGTCGGTTAAGCGTCCGACTTTCGCTTAGGTCATGATCTCACGGTTCGTGGGTTTGAGCCCTGTGTGCTGACTGCCAGCTCAGAGCCTGAAGGCTGTTTCAGAGTCTGTGTCTCCCTCTCTCTCTGACCCTCCCCTGTTCACGCTGTCTATCTCTCTCTCTCCTAGAAATAAATAAAAATTTAAAAAAAATTAAAAAAAAATACAAACTTGAAAAAAGTACTGTTATAGAAGGGAGACCCTTAGTATTCATTAAAAATGTCTGACTATATCATTTGACAGTGAGATGTAAAAAATAAGTGGTCGGGTCTATTTTCTACTCATTCAGTACTACTATTTGTTGCTGGCAAGTATGATACTTTTTATGGAATACTTGCCCCCCTCCAAACCACACTAAGTAGTTAGGGGATACAGTCCAAAAATAATTGTGAAAGAATTGCTATAAGTGCTATAAACATGTAAGTATGTTGAATTTAGTACATAGATTCTCTTGGTCTTGGGTTGTCAGAGGTGACTTTCTAGAGGAAGAAATCCCTTTAGGTGAACTTGAATGAGTGAAAATTAGCCGGATAAAGAGAAGAGGGTCTCCATGAATAGGAAATATCATATGGAAAATACTAGAGATAAACATACGCAGTAGATGGGAAGCTGAAAGCTATTGTATGGCTGACACATGGAGTGCAAAGGGTGTGCTGCAAGAGAATATTAGAACAGGAAAGGCAAGAGAAGTGGTTTCAGAGTTTAGATTTCACCTAAAAGTTCATAGGGAGTCTTTGAAAGGTTTAAGCATTTGTATTAAATAATCAAAATTTGTATTTCAGAAGATCCTCTGCCTGCATTTTACCATATTCTGCCAGAAATATAGTGCCAGTAATTACACACATGCATATATATAAGTGTTTATATATATGCATATAGGTACAAGGAAGAGTCTAAAAGATTTGGTGAGTATATTAAGGTACAGGGCAACCTGTGGTGCAAAGGAAACTAACAAAACAACAAAACCAGTAGCTTATATATGACTGAAGTTTATTTCTAACAGTTTGGAGGGTGATGGGTGGTCCAGGATTCCATTCTCAATCAATACTGGTTTCCATTTGTAGTCCGGTGCAGTTATTACAGTTTTCCATTTCCAGCCAGCAGGGAGAGGGAAAGGGTTCAGGAGAATAGAATGATGCCTAGCTGCTTGAATGGCAAGACCTGGAAGTGACACACATCACTTCTGTTCACAACCCATTGGCCAGTACTTATTAACAGAGAGAAATAAAAAGTTAGGTGGCTGTGTATCCCCCTAAAATTCTGTAACAGTGAAAGTGGGGTGAGTAAATATATCGGATAACAACTAGCAGAATGCTACGGGTTATGAAGTATGGACCCAGAGAGAGAGGTCAGGTTTTTGAGTCTAGACAACCGGACCATTCTCTGCTCCGAGGCTGAATAGCCTATGAGCCATCCATATGGAGATGTCTTATAGGTTTGGAATCTGGGGAAAATGTTTTGGCTTGAGATCATCCATGAAGAGATAATAATTGAGGACAAGAACACTGAGGAGCAACATCACACAGACCGATGGTCAGATACTAAGGAGGAACTACTGTCAAAGATGTAAAAGGAAAATCAGGATACTGTAGTGTTATAAAAACCAAGGGAGGGAAGTACCTCAAGAAAAAGGGAGCTATTAAGAGAGTTAAATCATCACCACAGGGAGATGAAAGTGAAGGAAGAGAAGATCAAGGCTGAAAAAGTGTGTTAGGTTCCCAAAAAAAAGCAGTTGATTACTCAGTCTAGCACTCTTTCACTAAAGGTGTAAGAACTATGACCAGATTGCAAGATTGTTGAGGAGTAGGCAGTGATCCAGTATGGACAAAACTTTCTCTACGTGTGGCTGGCATGGAGATGAAAGAGAATTGTAATTGCTATGGGTAGTGGAGCAGAGGGGTTTTTGTTTTGCTATGTTCCTTTTCTAGTTTTTCAAGGTAGAAGTGATTTAAGCATTTTTGTATTTTTTTTAAATGTTTATTTTTGAGAGAGAGAACATGGGCGAGGGAGAGGTAGAGAGAGAGGGAGACACAGAATCTGAAGCAGGCTCCAGGCTCTAAATTGTCAGCACAGAATCCAACATGGGGCTCAAACTCATGGACCAAAAGATCATGGCCTGAGCCTAAATCAGACGCTTAAGCGACAGAGCCACCCAGGCGCCCCAATTTAAACATTTTAAAATACTGATGAGAAGATAGATGCCAAGTATAGAAGCTGAATTTAAAGACATAAAAGGAGAAGTGAGTGTGGGAGTGATTATTCTAAGAAAGTGAAAAAGGCAGGACTTAGAGGACATGGTTTCGAAGGACAGCTCTTCCACAATTACAGAGAAGAACTGCATTCTGAAAGCTTGATGGCAGGATGTGGAGAAGGTTTTGGTCTGACAGTACCCAACTTCTTGAATGGAAGCAAGCTGATCTTCTGGGTGTGGTGATTTAAGAAGGTGAGGAGAGTAGGAAGGGTCTAAAATAGGGTGGGAAATGAAAAGAACTGCAGTCGGGGAAAGCAAAAGATTTCTGGTAAGCATCAATGCCCAGTAAAGAGCCAGATGACAACTTAGACCTCATAGCAGATACATGGTGCCAGAAATGTGTTCACTGTAAAAGCTGAAGGAAGAGTCCTATGTTTGTCTTCTACAAATTCCCTCAGCACGGGGCACAGATTTCTCTCACAGCAGTGATATAAGTCTGTGGCATAACATGAGCTGTCAGTCTTGTCCTTAAAATCTAATATAGCTCAGTATTTTTCCCTGAGGACAATTTACACATCTTATTTACACTTTAAAAAAAATCAGCTGCATTCTATACACTAATAATAAACTATCAGAAAAAGAAATTAAGAAAAAAATCTCATTTAAAGGGCACCTGGGTGGTTTAGTCAGTTAAGTGTCCTACTCTTGATTTCGGCTCAGGTCATGATCTCACAGTTCGTGGGTTCAAGCCCCATGTCAGTTTCCCCAATGAGCATGAGCCTTCTTGGGATTTTCTCATTCTCCCTCTCTTTCTGCCCTTCCCCTGCTTACACACACACACTCTCTGTCTCTCTCAGTAAAATAGAATAAAATCCCATTTACAACTTCATAAAAAGAATAAAATACTTGTAGATAAATTTAACCAAGGAGATGAAAGATCTATATGCTGAAAACTATCAGACATTGATGAAGAAATGAAATGAAGAAAGAAATTGAAGAAGGCATAAAGAAATGGAAAGATCTTCCATGCTTGTGGATTGAATTAATATTGTTAAAATTACCCAAAGAATCTATAGATTCAATGCAACCCTGATCAAAATTCCAATGGCATTTTTCACAGAAAAAGAAAAAAAATCCTAAAATTTGTATGGAACCACAAAAGATCCTGAATAGTCAAGGCAATCTTGAGAAAGAAGAACAAAGCTGGAGGCATCACACTTCCTGATTTCAAACAATATTACAAAGCTATAGTGACCAAAACAGTATGGTACTGGCATAAACACAGAAACAGAGATCAATGAAAGAGAACAGAATGCCCAGAAATAAACCCACACATATATATGGTCAATTAATTTACCATGAAGGAGCCAAGAATATACAATGGGGAAAGGACAGTTTCTTCAATAACTAGTATTGGGAAAACTGGACAGCCACAAAAGAAAAATGCAAAAAAGAAAACGGACCACTATCTTATACTACACACACATACAAATAAAAATGGATTAAAGACCTGACACCATAAAAACAAATGAACACAGAACAATTTTCTGTATTAACTCATCATAAGTGTTCACACTCTGGTATACCTTTTCTGTTTTTGAATAAGATATGAGTTTTAACAAGCCACCATCATCATTCATTGGCAATATCTCCAATATGAATATTTTGGGACAGATTAAGATAAGCTTCTTGGCTGAACACCATTTGGGATCCTGAAGTAGCTTACAGAAGAAAGAGGAAGTTCTAGTGCACAGAGTATTAAAACACTTTATTGACCTCTTAATGTTTGGAATAAATGATTGACCCAAGGCTATGGATGTCTCTCTAGCCTAGACTGCAAAGAATACTTTTAAAAATGCAGATTTGAAGACCACAAGTATATTTGTTAATCCACTTCCCATTGCAGTTAATAACCCTCCTCCAATTCTAGGCCCCACTCAGCACCAGCCAAGGACATTATCAAGGATGTAGTAATTTTCTATCACTGTGGTCTCTGCCATTAATTCAGAGAGTTCGGTCCTTAGAAGTGTAGTCTTCCTATATTCTTGTGAGCTTGTGGTTTCTCATGACCTTCTTATAAGGACTGAAGTTTGAGTTTTATTAAATATCAACTCCAAGGGCATTGCTTGGCTCCTCCCAACTTCAATAAATCAGGTGAACATATGGATGCCATAGGTCCCATTAATGAAGTAGAAATGATGATGGCAATGGTATCAGAATCACAACAGACAGACTTATATGGTGATACATTTAAACTCCAAACCCTTATGGCTTCATCTGGGAGCCTAGAAAAGCTCCTCAAACAGATTTCTGTCCAATAAAAGATTTTCTAATATAATTCTATCATATCAATTAAAGAATAATCCCTGACAAACATTTTCTTGCATTTGCTATATTCACAGGACTCCCTCCAGTAAATTCATTGATGTAGGTAATCCTGGGTTTCTTCCTGTTATAGGACTTCTCTTGAGTATGAAGTTTTTGGTGTTTTTTAAGGTTTGAACTCCTGTTGAAGGTCTTCTCACATTCCTTACATTTGAATGGCTTCTCTCCTGTATGAATCATTTGATGTCGAATAAGGGAGGAGCTCCGGCTGAAGGATTTTCCACAGTTAACACATTCATAGGGATTATCTCCAGAATAAAGTCTTGAATTTTTATTATGGTTTTTACTCTCACTGAAAGCTCTTCCACATTTATTGCCTTCACAGACCTTTGCTTCAGTATGAATCTTTTGATGCTTAGTAAGGTTTGTACGTCTGTTGAAGAATTTCCCACACTCACTACATTTATAGGGTTTCTCTCCTGTGTGAATGATCTGATGTCGAATGACAGATGAACTCCGGCTGAATGCTTTCCCACAGTGATAGCATTCATAGGAATTCACTAAGGTCTGACTTTCTGGGTGCTTAATGTCTACACTCAGGCTCAAGGCATTCCCACATTCATTATATTCTGAATGTTGCTTATCTACTGAATCTAAATTAAATTTGAAGTTAGTTTTAAACTTACCACATTTTGAGAACCCCTTTTTCATAGGAATTCTCTGTTGTATATCAAAAATTGAATTAACTGACTTAACATCTAAGTTTTCCTTATTCTCACTGTCTTTGAAGTTTCCCTCCTCAGTGTCAACAGTCTTATGAATAATAGCTTCTTCTGGCAAACTTATGTCCCAATGTTCCTGGTTCCTGTTTAGCCAATCATCAGTCATCCAAGCATCTAAGAAAAGGGGTCCACTTTTGGTCAGCCTTCTCATAATCACTCCATGAGATGATTCTTCTCCAGAAATTCTCTCCTTTGTAACTGAATCTTGGTTTTCTGAAATTACCTCTTTGTCTAAAAAGAAATTAAAAATTTCATGAGCTAGAAGAAAGGAAATTGTTTAATTAGGAAAGGGATGCTAAACCACATAAGGAAATATGCAGATTTTATGGGTCTTAAATACAAAATGGAAATGTGAGGTGAGATCAGAAAAGGAAAAACATAGGAAAAATAAAATGGAACAAAAGTATTAAAAGGGGCACCAGGAGATCATAAAATATGAGAAGAGCTATTCAGGTATATTAATGAGAACACATAGGGCTTAGATAAAATATCAGCATATGAACTGGGATACGGTGGCATTTCATAGTTCACATTGTAACTGGTTCATAACTAGTCTGTGTGGATTACGCCTAATCATCCTTTCTCTAGCATCTTGTCTTTGTCCCCTTTAACCCATGCCGTTCAGCAATACTAAATACACCCTACTAAAATACCAATTTAATCATATCTTTAAAAACACATCTACATTTACAGGCTCCACACCTTAACCAGTTACAACAAACTTGCAATCAATGTCTCTATTTCTATCCAAGTTGCAATTATTCCCCACATTTAACAAAAGCAGAAAAGAATTACTATAATCAAAGGTAGCAGAAAAACCACCCTTTTCTTGGGCTCAAAATCATTCCTGATTCTAACAGTGCTATGATATTTTTCTGGGTATTTCCTAGAACTCAAAACTTTCCCTGTTCTGGTTAAGATTCAATTCTTTTGTTTTCACCTGTCTTCAGTTTGTTTCATTTAATAATATACCACTTCCCTTCTCAAAATTCCTTTCTCACTTAGCTTCTGTATAAATACTGTATATTCTAGCAACTTTTTAAAAACTAAATTTCACTGACTTCTCTTTATCCTTTTACATATAACTTCAGGTTTACCTAATGCATTTACTTCCACACTTTACTGGTAGCCAAAACACATCTTCAGCTTTGTAGTCTCACATATACTACTGACCCCTGTTTTTACCCATCTCCAAGACAATGCCACTCAACTATCCTACTACTCTCTTCCAACTCAACAAATGAACCTGAGAATTTCATCTTTCACGTGGAAAGAACTTCCGTCAATGTCCTCATTTGTTTAGTGAGTCACTGTCCTAATATTTACACTAATGTCCACAAAGAGATCTTGAATAACCAGTGGTCTTTATTTTTCATATCTAATCTGCCCTGAGGTACTATTATTTTATGAAATGACATTTACCTCAAGGCAGCCCCAACCTATATATCCAACTTTGTCAAATACCTATTAATTCTGCCTGGTTTAGTCTAATTTCTAGCAGAAATAGTCTGTATAATACTAACACTGGAAACTAGACTATAAAGTCAGAATCTCTTAGGATGGAGCCTAGGAATATAATGAGAGTATCAGTTGTAGTTTCCCTGTTTCTGCCGCACCACTTTTTATGGGGTGTGTGGGCAGAAAATCTGTAATTTAATTCATAGGTCTTCAGTGAGAGAGGAATCTCTTCTAAACCTGGACCTAATTTAGATGGTAAGATCCTGGACTTCAAGCTTGATACCATAATGAGGTCTCAGGAGAGAGTAAATGTATTTAATAATGGGGAAAAAATTAAAATAATTTGTGGCCAAAGGACAGATTATAGATCAAAATGGCTGCACATTCATAAAAACCCACAGCTAACATCATTCTCAAAGGGGGAAAACTTAGAAGCTTTCCCCTGAGATCAGGAACAACACAAGGATGTGTACTCTCACCACTTTCATTCAGAATAGTACTGGAATCAGACTATTCCAGTCTAGCTGCAGCAATCAGACAAGAAAAAGAAATAAGGGGCATTCACTCTAGTAAATAAGAAGTAAAACTCTCACTATTTGCAGATGACATGATATTACATATGGAAAACCCAAAAGACTCCACCAAAAAACTACCAGAACTGATAAATTAATTTAGTGCAGTTGCAGATGCAAAATTAATATATAGAAATCTGTTGCATTTCTATACTCTAAAATGCAGTAGTAGAGAAATTAAGGAAACAATCACATTTACAACTGCACTAAAAATAAAATACATAGGAATAAATTTAACCAAAAAGGTAAAAAAACGGTATTCTGAAATCTACTAAACACTGATGAAAGAAATTGAAGTTGACACAAAGAAATGGGAAGATATTTCATGTTCATGGACTGGGAGAACCAATATTATTAAAATACCCATATTATCCAAAGCAACTTATAGATTTAATGCAATCCCTATCAAAATATCAATAGCATTTTTCACAAAACTAGAACAAAGAATCCTAAAATTTGTATGGAACCACAAAAGACCCTGAATAGTCAAACCAACCTTGAAAAAGAACAAAACTGGAGTATCATAATCCCAGATTTCAAGATATACTACACAAAGCTGTAGTAATAAAAACAGAATGGTACTGGCATAAAAAACAGACATATAGATCAATGGAATGGAATAGAAAGCCAGAAATAAGTCAATGACTTTATGATCAATTAATCTACAACAAAGGAGGCAAGAATATCCAATGGGAAAAAGACAGTCTCTCCAACAAACGGTATTGGGCAAACTGGACAGCTACATGCAAAACAATGAAACTGGACCATTTTCTTATACTACAAACAAAAATAAACTCTAAAAAGGATTAAAGGGGTGCCTAGGTGGCTCAGTTTGGTTAAGGGCCGGACTTTCAGCTCAGATCATGACGTCATGGTTCATGAATTCAAGCCCCGCTTTGGACTCTGTGCTGACAGCTTGGAGCCTGGAGCCTGCTTCACATTCTCTGTCTCCTTCTTTCTCTGGCCCTCCTCCACTTGTTCTCTGAGTCTGCTCTCTCTCAATAATAAAAAGACATTTTAAAAAAAGGATTAAAGACCTAAATGTGAGACCTGAACCATAAAATTCCTAGAAGAAAATATAGGCAGTAATTTCTTTTACACTGACCATAGCAACATTTTTCTAGATATGTCTCCTTTAGCAAGGAAAACAAAATTAAACTCTTGAGACTACACCAAAGAATCTTTTGCACAGTGAAGGAAACCATCAACAAAACTAAAGTATAACCCACTGAGTGGGAAAAATTCTTACATATAAAATTAACAGATATAAAGCACTGGGGGGAAGATTTGTGATAACATAAATTTTTAAAATATGTATGGTAGACACCATAAATAAAATAATTTAAAAACTTGCAAGATTTCACTTGCTGTAACTGTGATCCATAGTGAGAATTTACATAAAATTTACTATGTATTATTAAAAACTTCTAAATTCTTGAAAATGGACATAAAACCATTTGCTGAATCACAAAAATAACAAATATTTTTAGCTTTTTCATAATCCAATATATATCTATCTATCCATTTTTTTCCCCTTTGGTTCCTATATATGTGCAAATGCTTGAGATCTAAAGGTAGGATAAAAGGAGACATGGTCCCTACCCTCAAGGAACATAAAGCCTAATGTGGGAGACAAAGACTTACACAAATACAAGTAAAACATAATTGTGACAAATGCTAAAATGAGAAGATTATGATGCTATGGGAGTATCTAACAGAAAAAACTAACTAATAAGACAGGCTTTCCTGAGGAAATGTGAAAGTATTTGAGATCTGCGAGAAGACTCGGAGTCAACTAGGCAAAGAAAAGGAGAATGAGCATTTTATGTAATGAAGCCACACAGACAGAGGCCCTGAGATGGAGAGGGCAAGTCCCACTTAGGGGGTGTGTCCTATGGAACTGTCTTTTCCGTGCGGTCCTCTAATACTTATTGGAGTACTTAGGACACAGTGCATGCTAATACACGTGTGTTGCTGACTGAAAGCAGATCAGTGTGGTCTAAGTTCAAAGAGTGAGGGGAGGATGCAGTGTGCAGCGAGCCTGGAGAAGTAGGTAGGGACTAGCATGTTAGTAAGTAAGCAAAGCTGCAATCAGCGTAGTGATTTAAGCAAATACTTGATGGAATTTGATCTCTTTGACTGCAACGTGGCTCAAACACTGGAGCTGGGGGAAAAGAGCGAAGAGGCATGGCAAGATCTTTCAGTATGATGAATTAAGAGACTGGGGATGGTTGAGATGAGAGATGATGGACTACATAGACTAGCGTAGTGGCACTATGGATAGAAAGAAGGGGAGGCATTCAAGGGATATTTAGAAAGATTAAAAAAAAATAAAAAACAAAACAAAACAAAACACTGTGAAGGAGAAGTTGGTTCAAGGATAATACTCTATACTTGTGTAACTGGATGGATGGCAGTGCTGTTCACTCAGGGAACAACAGAAAAAGATTGGAAAGGAAACTTTGGTTTTATGGGACTGAAGTTATCTTTAAGACATCCAAGAGAAATGTCATGTGTACATAAATTTTTCAGTTCAGAAAAGAAGCCTGGGCTGGGGATACAAATTTGTAAGTCACCTAGACATGTGTGGTAAGTGAAGTTGCAGTTGTGGATGTAATAACCTATAAAAGAAAATACAGAGTAAGAAAATAAGACAAAATAGGACCAAATCTTGAGAAAAGCTGGAATTTATTAGAGAGCTAGAGAAAGATAAATCTGTAATAGACAGAGAATAACCAAAAAGAAAGGAGGAAAATCAGAAGTATTCTAAGAACCTATGAATGTTTTAAGAATGAAGAGGAGATAATAGCATCACTTGCTGTGGAGAAGTCAGTGAAGCAAGGAACGAAAACATATCCAATGGATTTAGCTGCAAGAAAGTCATCTATGTCCTAAGTAAGAACTGTTTCAGATGGATATTTGGAATAAGAGACAAAAAAAAAATGGACTGAGGAATAAAAAGTGAGGAAATGAGAAAAGATAAAATATCTTGAGAAGTTTGGCTATAAAGAGGTGAGTAATAGGTTAAAAGAACAATTTTTTAAAAATCAGTAATGACATGAAAATGGTAAAAAGCTACATGGTAATANATGGAAACCAACTTGACAATAAACTATTAAAAAAAAAAAAAGCTCAATGGAGAGGGGTGCCTGGGTGGCTCTGTCGGTTGAGCGTGTGACTCTTGATTTTGGCTCAGGTCATAATCTCAGGGTCTTGGGATCGAGCCCCATGTCGGCCCTTTGCTGAGCAGGGAGACTGCTTAAGATTCTCTCTCTATCCCTATGCCTCTCTCCATAACTCCCAAATAAAAAACTCTCTAAAAATTTTTTAAATTATAAAAACCATAAAAATAAATTTTAAAAAAGCTAATGGGAAGACTAGCTAGTGAGAGGCATAAATGGTGAAAATATAAGTGAAAGGAGGCAGGGCAAAATGGGCTCCAAAGGAAAATGGGGAGGGGGAGGGGAATTTACCTTAGAAAGGACGAAATTGAGTAATCTGTCTATCAAATTAATAAAGATTTCAGGTAAACAATAGTGTGCTAGGGTGATAATAAATAGATAATACATTAGAGTATGAATTGGTATAACCTTTCTGTAGAAAATACAGCATAAAGTAACAAGACCTTTAAATATATCCATGTGCTTTGATGCTGAAGTTTGTCTTCTAATAAGGCATATCCTCCGGAACTTATCAGACACGCCTGAAAACTAGGCAACAACCTGAATGTCCAATGGCTGGGGAACCTGAATGTCCAATGGCTGGGGGAATAGTTAAATATTTTATGATACTTGTATATGATGGACCATTACATGTGAATTAGAAGCCCCATTTCCACAGACTATTTAGTTATACACGTAATTGCCTTGGTCTCATATTAAGTGAGAAGAACAGAATAGAAAATGACATATTCCTGATGACCCCCAATTTTTAAAAAATATTTATTTATTTTTGAGACAGAGACAGAGAATAAGCAGGGGAAGAAGGGCAGAGACAGAGGGAGAGACAGAATCTGAAACAGGCTCCAGGCTCTGAGCTGTCAGCACAGAGCCCGATGTGGGGCTTGAACCCACAAATAGTGAGATCATGGCCTGAGCCAAAGTCAGACGCTTAACCGACTGAGCCATACAGGCACCCCCTGATGATCCCAATTTTGGAAATAAAGAAATCTTCACAAGCCATAGAGACACATTATCACAAAGAAAAAAGCCTAATAAGTCAAAAAAGTGTTAATACTGCATACCTCCGGGTAATGAGATCATGAGGTGAGTTCTATTCTTCTTCATACTTTTCTATATGCACTAAAATTTATCATAAGCACACAATAACTCCCACAAGTAAAATGTTAATAAGAATAAAGAGATTCTGACCAAGGTAAAATGTTAGGGCACAAAAAGTTCTATAGTAAAAGAAGTATAATTGGAAGATTACTAAAGTCACTCAAACAGAGCTTTTTGTTTTCTTTGAAATAGTACTTAACATTAGGTTGTCTAATGTTTGTTTGTATGGCACTTCCTACGCACCAGGCACTGCTCCAAGTGTGCCACACATATCAACTCATGCAGTCCTCACAGGAAAGTGGAGGTAAATACTGTTATTAACTCGATGTTACAGAGGAGGAAACTGGCAGATAGATAGGTTGCTCCAGGCCACAGAGCTTTGCATTAAGTTTCTGTGTTCCTCACAGTGTCTGTGTTCCTTTGATTATCCACTTAAGAAAAAGAATCTGTGAATCAAAAGCAATGATGACTTTTTTCCTTCAAAGCTTCTGAGGTTTTATTGTCACCTCTCAACTCTTAACTCAAAGGCTGTTAACCTCACTGTGTTTAACAAACAGAAGCTTCTTACAAATTCCTCGTATCTGCCTGGTTCTTACCAAAAACAGATGTGCTTGGGATTTCTTGCTCTATTATCCATCTTCTGTCCTTACTTTCCAACTCGGAGAGCTCAACTGGTTTGGAAAACAGACGTTCTTCTCATGGGGAAGATGAAAAAACAAGAACAAACAAATGTGACACTTCAGACATTTTTACAGGGGAAGAGAATTTCATCCCTATTTAGTAGTCTAAGAGCTGCTGAAAGATAAGGCCAGGGATCACCACAGACTTGTGTGTTTCTAGCTCTATATCAGAAAGGACTTTCACTCAGATACAACAGGAACATCTGCTATTGTGACCGTAGGACATTAGTAAACCTGAACCCAAACCCAAGTGCCCTTAACCACTGCAGTGGTCCTATAGCTTTTAGCGGTGGATGAAGAAACTACTGATGGGCAGAGTAGGTAATTACATAGAAGCCACCTTGATGCAGTGAACTCAGGTTCCTATAGTTCTCCAGCATCACGTCCCTGTACACGTTCTTTACAGCAGGGTCCAGTTGTCCCCACTCTTCCTCGCTGAATTCCACAATCACATCTTTGAATGATATTGGTTCCTAAAACATTAAGTTTCTTTTTAATCAGAGGTCAGTCCCAAAAATATTGCTAGAGGAGAAATGAATTTGGAAAGAACAGCATAGGTGCCTAGAATACATAAGAAATTGATGACAATGTTTAGGGTTCTAAGTTTTGACAAGCAGGTTATATTAGAGGCCATCAACTTGGTATTCTGTGAGGGCTGCAAAAGGAAAATCAAGAGCAGTCTTAACCTGAAATTAACTTTCATTTCGGTTGAGGAGAAAAAGACAGTAGGAATGACGATGGAACAAAAAACTACTATAGAGTAAAAATGCTTGACACAAAAGAGAGTTCAGAAGGAGAGCTGCAGATAGCTCTGTGGGATTTTGTAGTGAAGATGGAGGCTCTGCTAGCAGAAGAGGTAGGACATTTCCTCTAGAGAAATACAGCCTGCTAACTCCTTACCATTCAGGTCCCAGCCCAGTCCTTTGCTGATTACCCAAAGTAGCTACCCTCCTAATCTCTCTCTACTGCATTACACTTCTTTCTTTTCTCTATAGTAGTTATTACTATCTGCAATTATCTTATTTGCTTGTGTTTGCCTGTCTACCTCTACTATTGTTTCCACAAAGGCAGGGATTTCCTTTCATTACCATCACATTCCCAGTCCTTGGACAAGTGGCATGTTAGGCACTGTGTCAATATTAGTTACAAGGGCCTTCACACCATCAATTGCTGCAATTCCTTCTCCAGCATTCTCAACCCTGTTTTGACAGGCACCCTCAATCGCAATGAGATACACAAATCTCTTCCCTCCCTCTACCTCAGAGCCAGATGACTCTAAGACATCAGAGGACTTTGTGAGTAATTATCTAGGTGAGTTTTGCCTACTTTCTCACCTTCTTTCCTCAATCCTCCGCTTCTATTTCCATGCATGGTAGTACCTCCGTGATGGTAAGTGAACAGGCACTACTCAGGCTGAATTTTCCTGAATTTTCAAAGGATTTATCCTTGAAATAGTCTCATCCTTGGCTTTCATTGACATCATTATCTTGGTTTTTCTCTACCACTGTGGTCCTTTCATCTCAGTATCCTTTGAGGTTTCTTCTGCTCCTGCCTATTATATGACATTACTCAGCATTAAGCCCTTGGCTCTCTTCACTTTCCATTCTAAACATTCTCTGGGTAGGCTCTACTTCTCTGGTTTAAATTATCATCTACAATCCTGAGGGAACACACACACAGAAAAATAGAAAGACTAGATCCAAAGAGCAAATCACCAATGAAAATAAAATAGATCCAATGTCCTATGGGAGAAGTAAGTCTTATGTCCTTAGATGGACCTATGTTTGGCAAAAGTTCAAAAACCAAAATGAAAATGCAGGTCATTTCAGTAAAGAGCGGAATTCTAATTCACCTGGGAATTGCCTGTCAGCGGGTCAGCTTCCACTTTCTCCTTGATGCTCCCCTTTTGGAGCAGGATAGAATCCTTGCAGGGTGTCTCTGAGGAAGATGAAGGAAAACATTATGGAGACAAGATTTCCCCTGGAGAAACACTTATTGATTTACAGTAGTAGTTTTAACATGCTATTCATAAAAATCATCTTTAGAACTTTGGAAAAATAATGATATCAGGCACTATAAGCAATCAGACTCTCTAAAGGTAGGGTTCTATTTTTTATTTTTCAAATGTATTTTATTTTTCAAAGTTTATTTACTTTTTTGAGAGAAAGAGAGAGCAAGCGAGCAGGGGAGAGGCAGAGAGCGAGGGGGAGAGAATCCCAAGTAGGATCTGCACTGTCAGCGTGGAGCCTGGTGCAGGGCTTGATCTCACAAACTCTGAAAATCAAAAGTTAAAAGCAAAATCAAAAGTCAGACACTTAACTGACTGAGCCACCCAGGCACCCCTAAAATTATTTTTTAAAGAAAAAAATTGACAAGTAACCCAGTCCCAGGGATCCCAAGGGCTGCTGACAGGCTCTGCAAGCCTCTCTGGGCACTTGGAGGGTTGTAGGTGTGAGCTCTGAACTATTCATCTTCCATCTGACCTGTGGAGACTGGAGTGGACAGTTGTAAATAAATGCCTTATGGCTTCAGCTATGAAATCTTTTAAAAAGCCCCATGTAAGTGGACTCGTGCATTTCAAACCTGTGCTGTTCAAGGATCAACAGCATAAGAACACATCAACTGACAGTAAAGATAGCTTTACTTCTTCTTTTCCAATTAGGATGCCTTTTATTTCTTTTTCTTGTTTAGCTTCACTGGCTAGTATCTCCAGTATAATGTTGAACAGAAGTAGCAGGAGTGGGCATCCTTGCCTTCTTCCTTATCCCAAGGGCAAAACTTTAAGTCTTTAACCATTAAGTGTGATGTTTGCTGTAGTTTTTCATAGATGTCCTTTATCAGGTAGAAGGAATTCCCTTGTATCCCTAGTTTGTTGAATGCTTTTATCACGAGAAGGCATTGGATTTTGGCAAATGCTTTTTCTGTATCGAGATGATCTTGTGAGTTTTCCCCTTAATTTTATATATATATATATATATATTTTGGTTTCAGGAGAATTTAATGATTCATTACTTGCATATAACACCCAGTGCTCATCACAAGTTCCTTACTAGTGCCCATCATCCATTTAGCCCCTTCCCCATCCACCTCCCCTCCATCAACCCTTGGTTTGTTATCTATAGAGAAAAGTCTCTTATGGTTTGTTTCCCTTTCTTTCCCCCCACNCGGCTGAGCAATCCTCAGTTTCTTCTCTATAGGTAAGAGTCTCTTATGGTATGCCTCCCTCTGTTTTTATCTTTTTTTTCCTTCCCTTCTCTTACGTTCATCTGTTTTGTTTCTTAAATGTTTCACATATGAGTGAAATTATATGGTATTTGTCTTTCTCTGACTGACTTATTTCACTCAGTATAATACTCTATTTCTATTCACGTCGTTGCAAATGGCAAGATTTCATCCTTTCTGATGGCTGAATAATTTTCTATTGTGTATATGTATGTGTGTGTGTGTATAAAAGTGGTATGTGTGTGTATATATACTTATATTTACACACACACACCACCTCTTCTTTATCCACTCATCAGTCCATGGACATTTAGGCTCTTTCCATTAATTTGTCTATTGTTGATTGTACTGCTATAAACATTGGGCTGCATGTGCACCTTCGAATCAGCATTTTTTTATCCTTTGGAAAAATACTTAATAGTGCAATTGCTTCCCCTTAGTTCTATTAGTATAGTCTATAATGTTGATTTTCATATGTTGAACCAACCTATATTCCTGGGATAAATACCATTTGGTCATGGTGTATAATCCTCTTAATATGATGCTGGATTTGCTTTGCTAGTTTTGTGATGTCTTTGTCTTTGGCATCAGGTTAAACTCATCATAGAATAAGGTAGGAAGTGTCCCCTCCTTCCCTATTTTTTCAAAAAGTGTGAGAAACGGGTTCTGTGCTGACAGGTCAGAGCCTGGAGCCTGCTTCAGATTCTGTGTCTCCCTCTCTCTCTGCCCCTCCCCTGCTCACACTCTGTCTCTGTCTCAAAAATAAATACACATTAAAAACATTTTTTTTTTAAGTGTGAGAGGGGCGCCTGGGTGGCTTAGTCGGTTAAGCGTCCGACTTTCGTTTAGGTCGTGATCTCGCGGTTCGTGGGTTCAAGCCCCGCGTCAGGCTCTGTGCTGACTGCCAGCCCAGAGCCTGGAGACTGTTTCGGAGTCTGTGACTCCCTCTCTCTCTGACCCTCCCCTGCTCATGCTGTCTCTCTCTCTCTCCTAGAAATAAATAAAAAATGTTAAAAAAAATTTTTAAAATAAATAAAAAATAAATAAAAAAAAAATCTAAAGTGTGAGAAACATTGGTGTTAATTCCTTAAATGTTTGATAGAATTCACCAGTGAAGCGATCTAGTCCTTGGGTTTTCTTTGTTGAAATTTTTTTGATTACCAATTCTAACTTTTTTGTTGTCAGTTATTCATATTTTCTATTTCCTCGAGTCAGTTTTGGCAGTTTGTGTGCTTTTGGAATTTTTCTACTTAATCTAAATTAAAAATTTTTTGGTATACAATTGTTCATAGTATTCTCTTATAATTCTTTTGATTTATGCAAGATCAGTAGAGATGTGCTTATTTTTATCGCTGATTTTAGTTACTTCACTCTTCTTGTAGAGCTAAGTCAATTTTGCTGTTCTTTTCAAATGACCCACTTTTGGTTTCATTGGTTTTACTGTTTTTCTATTCTCTATTTCATTTATCTCTGTTTAATCTTTCTTATTTTAATTTCTACATACTTGTGAATTTTCCAGATATCCTTCTGTTACTGATTTCTAATTTCATTCTATTGTGGTCAGAAAAGATACTTTGTAGGATTTAAATGTTTAAATTAATTGTGACTTGTTTTGGCCTAACATGTGGTCTATCTTGGAGAATGTTCCACGTGCACTTGAGAAGAATGTACATGCTGCCATTGTTGGGTAAAGTGCCACTGTTAGGTCTACTTCAGTTTATAGCATTGTTCAAGTCTTCTACTTCCTTGTTTGTCTTTTTTATAATTGTTCTATCCACTAATGAAAGTGGGGTAGTGAAGTCTCCAACTATTATTCTTGATCTCTTTCTTCCTGTCAGTTTTTGCTTCACATATTTGGGGGCCTGAATGCTGCAGTTCTTGCTCACTTGCTTTTCTGAACTGATTTGTAAAGTCTATATTCTTTATTGTGTGTGCCCACTTAAGTCTGTTCCCTTAGCTTAGTGGTCAGCTAGTGATTCCACAGAGATTTCCTTACATACTTGGAACCAACAAAACAAAACAAAACCAAAAACCATTTCCTAGTCTTTGCAGATGCACTGCATGTGTTGAGGCATGCATTCAGAACTTAGCCAGGTAATTTTTTTCAACTTTACTTTCATCTTTAGTTCCTGCTTATGCAAAGCCTGAAGGTCAGCCAGAAGTGAGAGTTAAGGCCATATCAGGTGTTTCTGACCATGTGCCCAGCCTTTTAAATCTCTAGGGATACATAGGAACTTTTTAAATCCTTTACTCCCCAAAGCATCTCATAGCCCAGCCTTTCCCATTAAATCCTTTGACAAATGTCCTCTAGGTGACCACCTAAGCCCTGGGACAGTTCTGACTCAGATAAAATAAGGGCAAGCCCTTTGGGTGGGTTCTTCAGAGAGCCAAGACAGGTTAAAATAAACAAAAAACCATTCTCAGTCATCTATTATCCAGCAACCTCTCCCTTCCTTTTCAACTAAACTTCAAGAATTGTCTAGGGGTGCCTGGGTGGCTCAGTTGGTTGAGTGAATGACTTTGGCTCAGGTCATGATCTTGGAGTTCATGAGTTTGAGCCTGGCATCAGGCTCTGTGCTGAAAGCCTGGAGCATGCTTTGGATTCTGCATCTCTGTCTATCTCTGTCCCTCCCCCACTCATGCTCCCTCTTTCTCACAAAAATAAATAAAATTTAGAAAAAGAAAAAAAAAAGAATTGNTTCTTTTTTGTTTTTTTTTTTGGTGTGTTTGGGGGATATGTGATAGGGAGAATAACAGACCCCAGAGATGCCTACATTCCTAATCCTTGGATATACTGGCAAAGGCATAAAGCAGATATATTAAAGCTAAGGACCGTGAGATGAGGAATTATCCTGGATTATTTGGGTGATCATAATATATCACATGAATCCTAAAGAAGAGGTTTCCGAGTTATGGTGAGAATGAGAGAGACCACAAACATGAATAACTGATCAAGTGCATGTACTGGGACAACAGAATGGAGGGTAAGAGAAAGCAGTTGGAAAGGACATGGAAGGGGGAGCCTGAGTGACTCCGACAGTTGAGCATCTGCCTTCAGCCTGGGTCATGGTTTCACGGTTCATGCATTTGAGCTCCGTGTTGGGATTTGTGCGACAGTGTGAGGCCTGCTTTGGATTCTCTGTCTCTCCCTTTCTCTGACCTTCCCTGTTTGCATGCACTCTCTGTCTCAAAAATAAATGTTTAAAAAAAAATTAAAAATAAAAAAAGGGCATAGCTCTCCACTGACAGCTTGGAAGATGGGTAGGGAATCATAATGCCCAGAAAGAAATGGCGTTCTACCAATGCCTTGTTTTAGCCGAGGGAGACCCATGTTAGACTACTGATATATAGACTTGTAGGATAATACATTCACATTGTTTTTAAGCTGCTAAGTTTGTGGTCACTTGTTATGGCAGTAATAGAAAACTAATATAACTAACTACAAATAAGTATGACCTCATCTCCTTCTCTGAAACTGCTCTAAAACTTAACAATAACTTCATAACCAACAATTTCAGTAAATTACTTTCAATACTCACCTTAACAGGACCTTTTGGTTGCACCATTAACACTCCCTTCCTGAAGATTTCTCCTTTCTTAGCTAAAGTCTTAGCTAAAGACACTAGTATTTCCTGGTTCTCTAATGTCCTAGATTACTATTTTCTAGCTTGCTTACCTGGCTTCTCTTCTTCTATTTAATCCTTTATTTCTTTTTCAAATAAGTACTACTGGATACCAACAATAACGATATCATTACTGTCCCCAGTCAATAATTTCTTATCAAATATCTAATCAATTGCCTTATGACTTAAACATCCACACAATCATGTGACTGGTATATAGCTTTTACATTTCTTTTAACTTTGAAATCCCTCTACCATATCTTTACTTCTCCCTTAAAATTATTTTGTTCTAGAAACTAGATTGCCTTGTAGATTCCCAGAGTTTAGGTTTTACTCATGGCATTCCCATGGTATAATTTAAAATGTTCCCCTCTCTATTGTATTTCCTATAATGGGTAATTAGATCTATGGTATTTCTTAAATATTGATGCTCCCCAAGAAAATGTATTTCTCCTACTTCAATTCATACCTGTAAATTTCAAACTCTTCTCTTTCTGAACACTAAAACCACAGTTAACTATGTATGTTTATTCATTGTGTATGGCCCATAGAGACCTCAAATTCAACATGCCACCTAATTACTGTATAAGTCCCCTCCCATAAAATCTGCTACTTAATGCCCCATTCATGTAAGGCTGAACATGTACATTTATATCAAATCTTAACTCACTCACCCTTATATTCAGCCCATAATTCCCTTAGGTTCAAACTCCTGTTTTCCCAATGCTCCCTCATTCTTTAACACTTCATCTACCTTAACTGATTTTCCTATTTTCAGAGCCCTCAGGTCCTTTACAGAAAAAGTTTATCAACATTTGGTTTAAAGAGCCAGATGGTAAACATTTTGGGTTTTGCAGGCAATACCTTTTCTGCTATACCTAATCAACTCTGATCACAGCATGAAAGCAACTGCAGACAAAATGTAAATGAGTAGGTGTGGCTGTGTTCCAAAAAACTATCTCCAAAAATACTGGCCTTTGGGCCATAGTTTGCCAACCACTCACTCTATATTGATCTCAAAATTTTTAAGTTTATTTATTTTGAGAGACAGAGAGAGAGAGAGAGAGAGAGAGAATTCCAATCAGGCTCCACACTTATCAGTGTGAAGCCTGACACAGGGCTTGGTCCCACAAGCCATGAGATCATAACCTGAGCTGAAATCAAGAGCTAGATGTTTAACCAATCGGGTCACCCAGTCGCCTGGATATCAAAATATCTTAAAAAGCAAATAAAACCATTTTACTTCCCTACCCAATCTGTGAGATCTTCTCTACTTCTATTTCCTACAGAATAAAATCTATGATTCCTGATAAAGTCCTTCATGATCTGGCCCTTGACATCCTCTAGCTTCAGCAAAAGATAGCTTCTTTTCAAATGGGAACACTTCATTACTCTTTTNCTGACACGTAACATCATACAGTTGACCCTTGAACAACATATGGGTTGGGGCACCAACTTCCTGAGCAGTTAGAAATCTGTGTATAACTTTTAATTCCCAAAATATTTACTACTAATAGCCTACCACTGACTAGAGTCATACCATAAGCGCTCTAATGCATATTTTATATATGTATTATATACTGTATTCTTATAACAAAGTAAGCTAGAGAAAAAAATTTTTTAAGAAAAACATAAGAAATACATTTGTAATACTGTGCTGTATTTATTGAAAAAAATCCATGTATAATTGGACTCACAGTTCAAACCCATGTTGTTCAAGGGTCAACTGTATTAGCTTCAGGTGTACAACATCATGATTCAATTATATATATTGCAAAATGATCACGAATAATAAGTCTAGTTAACATCAGTCACCGTGTGTGTGTGTGTATATATATACAGTAAAATTTCTTTTTTCTAAGAAACCTCTTAAGATCTAATTTCTTAACAACTTTCAAATATGCAATACAGTATTATCAACTATAGTCACTACGCTGTACATTACATCCCCATGACTTATTTATTTTATACCTGGGAGTTACTTTTTATACCTTGTGACTTTCTACCCACGTTGCTCATCCCACACCTCTGGTAACCACCAATCTACTATGAGCTCATTCCACGCCTCCCCCCCCCAGGTATTTTTTTAGGTTCCAAGTAAGGGTTAACTATTCTACCACCAATTCTCTACATTCTTACCTTCTTCTTTAGGCATTCCAATCACATCCTCTATGAGGGTCACCACTTCTTTGCTGTTCTTTGGATGTTGTAAATTCACCCAAGTCCTGATGTCTTCAGGGAGAATTGTCAGAAATTGTTCCAGCACCAACAGTTGTAGAATCTGTTGCTTTGTGTGAATCTCTGGTTTCAGCCACTGAAGACAGAGCTCCCAGAGTTGGCACAGGGCTTCATGAGGCCCAGGCACATCCAAATACTGGAAATGTCTGAACTTCTGACGAGAGGCCTCAGAGTCACATGTTTCCATGACTGGGATGGATTCTTCCTGCCAAGACACATCTGCTTTCAGGGCCTCACTTTGTTCATATAGAGTCAGGCTTTGAGGTTTTGAAACAGTCATCAACTTGGTCAGAGGCTGCATCTTCCTAGACAGAACTCTCACTATTGTTCCAATTTGTCTTACTAGAGGATTCTAATAATTCTTGGGCTTGGGCTAAGTATGTATGTACTATATATGCAGTGTGATTTGAACAAGTTCTATCTCAGTAAAAGAAAAGTTCCAGGAGCTTCAGACACAAAGCCAACATTAAGGTACCTGAGAGAATGAAAAAAAGATACCAATATGACCTATATTTAATGAACATGTTTTAGCATAGTGTCAAAAGATTAAATAACATTCTTCAAATTGTCTAATAAGAAATATTATGGATTATCCTTCCATTCTTGTTTCTCTTTTTTATAACAAGAAAGTATGCTGTCCCTTCCCCCAAATCATCCACAAAAAAAAGACAAAATAAACACAGACATCATACAAAAGTGATAAATGAAATAGCCCTTTAAAAAAAATCATCCAGACAGTATGGTACTGGCACAAAAACATACACATAGACCAATGGAATAGAATACAGAACCCAGAATTGGACCCACAACTGTATAGCCAATTAATGTTTGACAAAGCAGGAAAGAGTATCCAATGGAATAAAGACATTGATGGTAAATGTGGTTGTTCATGGGAACTCATTCTACACAGCCAGATGGTGCTGGGAGAACTGGACAGCAACATGCAGAAGAATGAAACTACACCACTTTCTTACACTATACACAAAAATAAACTCAACATGGCAGCGCATGGGTGGCTCAGTCAGTTGAGCATCCAACTTCGGCTCAGGTCATGATCTCACAGTTTGTGGGTTTGAGCCCCGCATCGGGCTCTGTGCTGACAGCTAGCTCAGAGCCTGGGGCCTGCTTCGGATTCTGTGTCTTCCTCTCTCTCTGACCCTCCCCTGCTCACGCTGTCTCTCTCTCTCAGAAATAAATAAAACATTTAAAAAAATTTTTTAATAAATAAATGAACTCAACATGGATTAAAGACCTAAATATGAGCCCTGAAGCCATAATACTCCTAAAAGAAACATAGGCAGTTAATCTCTCGGATATCAGCCTTAGCAATGTATTTATGAATATGTCTCCTTAGGCAAGAAAAACAAAAGCAAAAATAAGCTATTGGGACTACAACAAAATAAAAAAGTTTTTGTAAAGAAACCATCAATAAAATCAAAAAGAAACCTACTGAATGGGAGAAGATATTTGAAAATGACATCACTGATAAAGGGTTAATATCCAAAATACATAAAGAATTTATATGATTCAACACACACATATATACATAAACAAATAATTTGATTAAAAAATGGGTAGAGGAGCTAAACAGACATTTTCCCAGAGAAGACACATAGATGGCCAACAGGTACATGAAAAGATGCTCAACACCACTAATCATCACCACTAATGCAAATTAAAACCACAATGAGGTATCATCTCACACCTGTCAGAAAATGGCTAATATCAAAAAGACAAGAAATGACAAGTGTTGGTATGAATGTGGAGAAAAGTGAACCTTATGCACTGTTGGTGGGAATGTCAATTAGTGCAATCACTGTGGAAAACAGTAAGGAGGTTTCTCAAAAATTAAAAATAGAAATATCTTATGATCCAGTAATTTCACTACTGGCTATTTAGCCAAAGAAAATGAAAATACTAATTTGAAAAGATATATGCTTTATGTTTATTGAATTATTTACAATAGTCAAGATATGGAAGCAACCGAAGTGTCCATCCATAAAGATGTGATATATATATATGTATACACATACATATAAAAAACAAAATGTTAGCCATAAAATATGCATATATATACATACAGAACTTGTGTGTTATATATATATAAGCGGAATATTACTCAGCCATAAAAAGGAGGTGATCTCGCTATCTACAACAAGATGCATGGATCTTGAGGGTATTATGCTAAGTCAGAGAAAAACAAATACTGTATGATTTAATTTAAATGTGGAATCTAAAAACCAAAACAAATGAATAAACAAATCAAACAGACTATTAAATATAGAGAACTGGTGGTTCCCAGAGCAGAGGTGGGTGGGTCGATGGGGAAAATAAAGGGGATTAAGAAGTACAAGCTTCTGAGTGAGGAGGGGGCAAGATGGCGGAGAAGTAGGGGGCTCCATACATTGCACTCGCCACCATATCTCACACGGAAAAGATCTGAAGCCATAGAAAACCTTACAGAATCCAAGATGTTGGGAGAAAAATGACGCAGAATCCACTGAGAAAGCCTTCTAATGTGAGTGCGAACTGGGGAATATAAAATCCGGCCGGGATCAGAGACTCAGAGGGACAGGGGCGATCCCCCTCTGCGGGGAGTGAGAGAGGAAAGAGAGAGGCCGAAACTACTCAAGACACGGTCCCTGTCGCTGGGGAACAGAAGAACTTCCGCTCGGGGCACAGAAGGACCCTGCGCACCAGGTCCCCGCACACCAACTTGTCCTGGAGCGGCAGTGCGCCGACCAATCCTTTGTGCTCCTGGCTCGGCTGGACACCTAGAGGAGCCACACGCCTACCACTCCTTTGTGCTCCTGGCTCGTCTGGACCCCTGGAGGGGCCGCACACCTGACCATGCTTCCATGCTCCTGCCTAGATAGGATCCCTAGACAGGAGGCGAAGGGCTTAAAACTGGGATATTTGCCCGCAAGTTCCTGTTTCAGGTGACGAGACACAAAAGGACCCAGTTTCCCCCTCTCCAGCGGACCCGAGGCACCCCCCAGGCAAATCCCCCATCCTTGCTCACCAACCCAAACCTGGTGGAGAAGGGAGCAGCAATTCTGGCTCAATCCCCAGGGCTAGGCAAGAGGCTTGGAATAGCCCTGAGGGGATGGCCTGCGAGGCTGTGTCTACAGCAATTTCAGTGGGGCGCGGAGACTGGGATTTGGAAACTAGGCCTCGCCTGGGTTAAAGAGTGCAACCCACTGTGGCTGCACCCCCGGCTCGGGGAGTTTACACACCCAAAAAAGTGAGGTGCAGCGCTTGGTTCAAGAAGGGACTGGAGTGCCGCCACTCTCCTCCCCACAACCGCCAAGGCAGAACTCCCGCCTGACACATTGGATCAAACCACGCCCATCACTGCTAGAGAGCTGCCTTCCTCTTTTTTTTTTTTTCCTCTTTTTTTCCGGAACACTGATCTGATTAATTCTGGTCACTGGCTTGCTTATACAGTCACATTTAGTCCTTTCTGTAGATGTAAATTCTACACCTATCTACCTTTTCATCTCTTTCTCTCAGGAGTAATTAGACTATATCGTTTCTCTGGATAACACCAGCATACTTCTCTCACCTCTCCAACCATATTCCACCCTTTAGCTCTTTGAAAAAAGCTTCTTATCCCTTCTGCCTGTTCATTCTGTTTCCAATTTTGCCTCATCCTCACCCTGTCTTCTCTCTCTCTATGCTCTTCAACCAGCACTGCATACACCCGGCTATTTAATTGTAGCTGGGAAATATGGTGATATGCTTTAAACCGTACTTTGTCCATCAGTTTTCTTCTTTTTTTCTTTTCGTTTCTTCTTTTTGACTTTTTTATGTATTTTTTATTTTCTAGTATTCGCCTTCCCTCCTCTGGCTTTTCTCTTTAGTTTTGTGTTTTCCCTCTCGGTTTGCATGTTTGTTGGATTTATCTGTGTGTTTCTGTGCCTCTGCTCCCTGTGTGTTTGTCTGTCTGTTTTCTTCTCCAGGGCTACCCCAAGAAACAAGCCAAGGTACACATGGTGGAGAGTCCCAAATATCAATACGAATAGGAAAATAAAATAACCAAGGTCTCAAAAAGAGAGACCAAGAGATACCATTCAAAAAACACTTTCTGAAAGATTAGGGCCTGGACAGTCAGAGTCTTCTTGGGTACAGCAGAACTCACAGGTGCAGAGAGCATAACAAGTCTTTAAATCTAACAAGAGATAGAAACTCAACCAGAATGACGAAACGAAAGAGCTCTCCTCCAAAGAAATTCCAAGAAGAAATTACAGCTAAAGAACTGCTCAAAACAGATATCAGCAGCATAACTGAACAAGATTTTATAACAATAATCGTAAAATTAATCGCTAGGCTTGCAAAAAGCATAGAGGACATCAAGGAAACTATGACTACAAACAACATGGAGCAAAAACAGGCATGATGAATTTAAAAATACGATAAATGAGATACATAATAAATTGGAGAGTCCAATGCACAGATTGAAGAGGCAGAAAGGAAAATAAGTGATTTAGAAGACACCATTATAGAAACAGAAGAAACTGAGAAAAAAAGAGACAAACTGATCCAGGAACATGAAAGAAGAGCTCGAGAGATCAGCGATATGGTCAAATGTAACAATATCCGTATCACAGGAATCCCAGAAGAGGAAGAGAGACGGAAAGGTGCTGAAGGAGTCTTGGAACAAATTATAGCAGAGAACTTCCCCAACCTGGGGAAGGAAGTAAACGTTGAAATACAAGAGGCACAGAGGACTCCCCTCAGACGTAATTTGAATCGACCTTCTGCAAGGCATATCATAGGAAAAATGGCAAAATATAAGGACAAAAAGAAAATGTAGAAAGCAGCTANCAACATGGAGCAAAAACAGGCATGATGAATTTAAAAATACGATAAATGAGATACATAATAAATTGGAGAGTCCAATGCACAGATTGAAGAGGCAGAAAGGAAAATAAGTGATTTAGAAGACACCATTATAGAAACAGAAGAAACTGAGAAAAAAAGAGACAAACTGATCCAGGAACATGAAAGAAGAGCTCGAGAGATCAGCGATATGGTCAAATGTAACAATATCCGTATCACAGGAATCCCAGAAGAGGAAGAGAGACGGAAAGGTGCTGAAGGAGTCTTGGAACAAATTATAGCAGAGAACTTCCCCAACCTGGGGAAGGAAGTAAACGTTGAAATACAAGAGGCACAGAGGACTCCCCTCAGACGTAATTTGAATCGACCTTCTGGGCATATCATAGTAAAAATGGCAAAATATAAGGACAAAGAGAGAATTTTGAAAGCAGCTAGGGAGAAAAGGGCCCTAACATATAAAGGGAAACCTATCAGAGTGGTGACAGACCTATCTAGTGCAACTTGGCAGGTCAGAAAGGAATGGCAGGAGATCTTCAATGTGATGAACAAAAAAAAATATGTAGCCAAGAATCCTCTATCCAGCAAGCCTGTCATTCAAAATAGAAGGAGAGATAAAAGTCTTTCCAAATAAACAGAAATTGAAAGAATTTGTCACCACTAAGCCAGCCCTACAAGAAATCCTGAGGGGGACGCTCTGAGGGAAGTGTTGAAGGAACAGATACAAGAGACACCACCACAAGCATGAATCCCACAAAAGACNATATATCATGCTACGGGAAATCAAAAGAAAGCTGGAGTGGCTATACTTATATCAGACAAACTGGACTTAAAATTAAAGACAAAAACAAGAGATGAAGAAGGGAATTATATAATAATTACAGGGTTTATCCATCAGGAGGAACTAACAATCATAAATCTCTATGCACCGCATATGGGAGCACCTATATTGAAAACAATTAATCACAAACAGAAACAATCTTATTGATAAGAATGTGCTAATAGCAGCGGACTTTAATATTCTGCTTACACCAATGGAAAGGTCAACCAGACAGAAAATCACTAAAGAAACAATGGACTTGAAAGACACATTGGACCAGATGGATCTGACAGAAATATTCAGAACTCTACATCCTGAGGCCAGGGAATCCACTTTCTTCTCAAGTGCGCCTGGCATATTCTCCAAGATAGATCACATACTGGGACATACAGCAGCCCTCAATAAATATAAACGAATTGAGATGTACACTTTCAGACCATAATGCTTTGAAAATTGATATCAAACCCAGGAAGAANATCCTGTCGATAGATGCAGAAAAAGCATTTGACAAACTACAGCATCCCTTCTTTAAACAGACCCTCGAGAAAGTCAGGATAGAAGGAACTTAAACATCATAGAAGCCATCTATGAGAAGCCCTAAGCTAACGGGTTAAAACTGAGAGCTTTCCCCCTGAGATTAGGAACATGACAGGGATGCCCACTCTCACCACTGTTGTTTTACATAGTGCTGGAAGTCCTAGCATCAGCCATTAGACAACAAAATGAAATCAAAGGCATCAGAATTGGCAAAGAAGAAGCCAAACTTTCACTTTTCGCAGTGACATGATACTCTACATAGAAAACCCGACAGACTCCACCAGAAGCCTACTAGAACTTATCCAAGAATTCAGCAAAGTTGCAGGGTACAAAATCAATGTACAGAAATCGGTTGCATTTTTATACACCAATAATGAAGCAACAGAAAGAGAAATCAAGAAAATGATCCCATTCACAATTGCACAAAAAACCATAAAATACCCAGGAATAAACCTAACCAAGGATACAAGAGATCTGTATGATGAAAACTATAGAAAACTTATGAAGGAAATTGAAGAAGACACAAAGAAATGGAAAAACATTCCAAGTTCATGGAT
>NW_027531873.1:294598-297747 GCF_008692635.1 Crocuta crocuta | reverse complement strand
GCAGAGAAGGACAGATACCATATATTTGCACGTATAGGAGGATTAGGAGGAACTTAACGGAGGACCGTGGGGGAGGAGAAGGGGGAAAATAGTGGGGGAGAGGGAGAGAGGCAAACCATGAGAGACTCTTGAATGCTGAGAACAAACTGAGGACTGATGGGTGTGGGGGGGAGGGGGGAGATGGGCATGGAGGAGGGCACTTGTGGGGATGAGCACTGGGTGTTATATGGAAACCAACGTGACAACAAACTATTTGTTAAGAAAAAAAAAAAGAAGTACAAGCTTCCACTATGAAACAAATAAGTCACAGAGATGAAAGTACAGTACAGGGAATATAGGCAGTAACAGTGTAATAACGTATGGTGATGGACAGTAACTACACTTATTGTGGTGAGCTATTTAAGTACTATATAGAACTGTGGAATGTATTGTATGACCATTTTACTTCAAGTAAAAATAAAGTGCATGATTAAAAATTTTCATCTAGGACTCATTATCGGCCATTCTGCAATATCCACCAGAGAGGTCACAGGCTCAGCTAAACATTTAGGCTCACATGACTACCATGGGCCATATTTGGCACTAGTTTGTTCAGAAGGCCACTGGATAGAAAAAGCAGCTTGCTAGCCAAGTGAGTAACTGACACTGTTCTTCAGTGGAAGTCTTCAAAATATAGCTGAAGTCAAGAGATCTACATAGGTTGTACAGAAACCACATTGGCTGAAATGTCTTCCCACAAGGGCCAGAGTCTCTATGAACAACTTTATGAGCATAGCACTCAGGGTTCCCCAAAGAGCTTCCCCAATTATGAGAATTATCACATTCAGGGACGTTCAGATACAGCTTTCTATCTGATTTACAATTCTCCCAGTCTGGATGCAGTTGAACTTTCAGGGTCATTTTTACTATGTATCTCTAGGCCAGTGATTTTCAGACGCAATTTGGTACCAGGGGAAGTCTGACAATTCTGGAGACAGTTTTGGTTATCACAACTGCGGGCTCTTATCAGCATCCAGTCAGAGGAGCCCATCCTACAATGTACAAGACAGTGCTCAATAACAAAGAATTATCCAGCCCCAAATGTCAGTGATTCCGAGGTAAAGAAATCCCTGTTATAAAAAAGATATAGTGACTAAGAATACATACTTTGGAGTCATACTGATAGAAGGTTAAATAGTAGCTGTACTAGTTAACTACATGTATGAAATTAAGCAACATAGTTAACCAAAACTTGAGTTTTCTCAACTGTAACATGGATATAACAAAAACAATCTGACTGAATTATAGTGGTTAAAAGAACTCTCATCCACTTCCTGGAAGATAATAAACACTCAATACCCAATCTGTTAAGAGTTTTTATCATAATTGTATTTTGTTTTGTCAAATGATTTTCTGCATCCACTGAAATGATAGTATGATTTTGATCCTTCATTTTCTCAATGTGGTGTATCACATTGACTGATTTACAGACATATTTGCAAATCATACATCTGTTAGATTCATATTCAAAATATACCAGGAAATCATACAACTTTGTAACAAAAAAATCTGACTTAAAAATAGGCAGAAGGAGAGGAGGCAAGATGGCAGAGAAGTAGGGAGCTAGGTACATTTTGCTCACCTGCCTCTCTCAAACACAGAAGGCCTGAAACCATAGGACACTGAACCACAGGAGTCTGGGGGGAAAAGAGACAGAGTCCGCTGAGAGGACAGCATCATAGGTGTATGACTGAGAACTGGGGAAGATAAAAATGGGCCAAGACCTGAAGACACGGAGAGGAGGGAGTCTCCTCCACGGAGAGCCGTTGGAGAGGCAAGGGGAAGAGAAAGAGTGGATGAAGCTGCTCACAAAACTGTACCTGGAGAAGACAAAAACCTTGGCCTGGGATGGAGAGATATCCTACCATCCCATCTCTAACCACAGGGCATTCAGAGAGTGATCCCCATTGTCTAGCTATGCCACTTTCTTTGGGCTGGGTGCCCTGGTCCCAGGCAGCGCCAAGAGAAACTGCTTCCCTGCTCTCCTGGCTCCATCCCTGGCTGGGAAGCAGCCTGGCCTGAGGTATTACATTTCAGATGGTATCAGTAAAGCACGCGGATTAAGATCTGGAAACAAGGTGGGGCTTCGGTCACAGAACATGGCCCACCTTGGCTATGCCAGGAGCACAGGGAGATTGGACCCAAAAGAGTGATTTATAACAACTGTTTTGAGAAGGGGTTGGGGTGCCACCAGTTTTCTCCCCACAACCACCAAGTCGGGGACTCAGGGAGCTGCCTGTGGGGACCCAGAGCAGAGGTAAGACCTGCCTACATCAAACCACACCCATCTGCTCTGGAGAGCTGCTTTTTTATTTACTGGAGCCTGAGGCAAGACTAACATTGATGCATTGCCTTGATTAACTCTAGATCAATTCTTCCTATCAGATAGATTTCCCCTTATCTCATTCTTATCCCTCCCATCCTCTAGATTGGTCATTGGTCAATGACCTCTGGTCATTGGTTTACTTAAATAGTCACATTTAATCCATTCTCTAGATGCATATTCTACACTTCCATCTTTACCTTCCTTTCTCTCTCTCTGGAATAATCAGACTATATAGTTTCTTTGGGTAACATTATCTTCATTTCTCTGTCCTCGCCTCCTACCATAGTCTCCTCTTTCTCTCTCTGAATTAAGCCTCTTAGTCTCTCTGCCTGGTCACTGTCCAATTTCACTTTTTCACTGCCCTTTCATTTCTCTCTTTGTATATGCTCTTCAATCAGCACTGCATACACCCTGCATGTTATCTGTAGCTGGGAATTCTGGTTTTATGCTTTTAGACTGTCTTTTGTCTTTTAGGGTTTTTTTTCTTTTTTCTTTTTCCCTTTCAGTTTGCTTGTTTGTTGGATTTGTCTGTGCATTTGCGTGCCTTTGTTTCCTGTGTGCTTGTCTGTCTGTTCTCCCTTTCAGGGCTACCTCAAGAAACAAGCCGGGGCGCCTGGGTGGCTTAGTCGGTTAAGCGTCCGACTTTCGCTTAGGTCATGATCTCATGGTTTGTGGGTTCGAGCCCCGCGTCGGGCTCTGTGCTGCCAGCTCAGAGCCTGGAGCCTGTTTCAGTCTGTGACTCCCTCTCTCTCTGACTCTCCCCTGCTCATGCTGTCTCTCTCTC
>NW_027531873.1:280860-294490 GCF_008692635.1 Crocuta crocuta | reverse complement strand
TCTCTCTCTCTCCCCTAGAAATAAATAAAACATTTAAAAAAAAAAAAAGAAAAAAGAAACAAGCCAAAGTACACATGGTGGAGAGTCCCAAATATCACTATGAGTAGGGAAATAAAATAACTAAAGCCACAACAAGAGAGACCAAAAGACACCATTAAAAGAACACTTCCTGAATGGACAGCCCTGGACAGTCAATGAGCCTTCTTTAATATAGCAGTACTTAGGGCGCCTGGGTGACTCAGTCAGTTGAGCATCTGACTTCAGCTCAGGTCATGATCTCACAGCTTGTGGGTTCGAACCCCGCATCGGGCACTGTGCTGACAGCTAGCTCAGAGCCTAGAACCTGTTTCAGATTCTGTATCTCTCTCTCACTCTGACCCTCCCCTGCTCATGCTGTCTCTCTCTCTCTGTCTCTTATAAATAAATTAAAAATATATATATTAAAAGTATATATATAGTAGTACTTGCATGTGCAGAGCACATAACAAGCTTTTAAAACTGACAAGAGAAAGAAAGCTAGCTAAAATGACGAAACAGAAGAACTCTCCTCTACAGAAACTCCAAGAAGTGACAGTTAAAGAACTGTTCAGAACAGATAGAAGCAACATAAATGAACAAGAATTTAGAACAACAGTCACAAAATTAATCGCTGGCCTTGAAAAAAGCATGGAAGACATCAGAGAAGTTATTGCTACAAAGACCATGGATCTTAAAAATAGTTGTGAAGAATTAAAAAATGCTATAAATGAGGTGCAAAATAAAATAGAGGCATCCAATTCACGGACTGAAAAGTCAGAGAGGAGAATAGGAGAATTAGAGGACATAATTATAGAAAAAGAGGAAGCTGAGAAAGAGAGATATAAACTGATTCAAGAGCACGAAAGGAGAATTCGAGAACTAAGTGATACAATCAAATGGAACAATATCCAATTCACAGGAATTCCAGAAGAGGAAGAGAGAGGGAAAGGTGCTGAAGGAATCCTTGAACAAATTATAGCTGAGAACTTCCCCAATCTGGGGAAGGAAATAAACATTGAAATCCAAGAGGCACAGAGAACTCCCATCAGACGTAACCTGAATCCATCTTCTGCATGACATATAGTGAAACTGGCAAAATATAAGGACAAAGAGAGAATTCTGAAAGCACTTGGAATAAAAAGGCCCTAACATACAAATGGAGACCTATCAGGGTGGTTACAGACCTATCTGCTGAAAACTTGGCAAGCCAGAAAGGAATGACATGAAATCTTCAATGTGGTAAACAGGAAAAATATTCAGGCAAGAATCTTTTATCTAGCAAGCCTGTCTTTCAGAATAGAAGGAGAGATAAAGGTCTTCCCAAATAAACAAAAATTGAAAGAATTCATCACCACGAAACCAGCCCTACAAGAATCCTGAGAGGGACTCTCTGAGGGAAATGTTGCAAGGAACACAAGGTACCAGAGACACCACTATAAGCATGAAACCTACAGAGAACCCAATGACCCTAACCCCATATTTTTCAATAATAACACTGAAAATAGACTAAATGCTCCAATCAAAAGACACAGGGTAGCAGAATGGATTAAGTCAAAAGAAAGCTGGAGTAGCCATACTTATATCAGGCAAACTGGACTTTAAAGTAAAGGCAGTAACAAGGGATGAAGAAGGGCATTATATAATAATTACAGGGTCTATCCATCAGGAAGAGCTAATAATTATAAATATCTATGCACTAAATTCGGAAGCACCCAAATACATAAAACAATCACAAACAGAAACAATCTTATTGATAAGAATGTGCTAATAGCAGGGGACTTTAATACTCCACTTACAGCAATGGATAGATCAACTAGACACAAAATCNAGACAGCGTGAGCAGGGGAGGGCCAGAGAGAGAGGGAGTCACAGACCGAAACAGGCTCCAGGCTCTGAGCTGGCAGTCAGCACAGAGCCCAACGCGGGGCCCGAACCCACGAACCGCGAGATCACGACCTAAGCGAAAGTCGGACGCTTAACCGACTAAGCCACCCAGGCGCCCCATAGACCAGATGGATTTCACAGTTATATTTAGAATTCTACATCCTGAGGCCATGGAATTCACTTTTTTCTCAAGTGCGCTTAGCACATATTCTAAAACAGATCACATACTGGGTCATAAAGCAGCCCTCAATAACTAAAAAAGAACTGAGATCATACCATGCACACTTTCAGATCACAATGCTATGAAACTTGAAATCAACCACAGGAAAAAGTCTGGAAAACCTCCAAAAACATGAAGGTTAAAGTACACCCTACTAAAGAACGAATGAGCCAGTCAGGCAATTAGAGAAGAAATTTAAAAATATACGGAAATAAATGAAAATGAAAATAAACAATCCATACTCTTTGGGATGTGGCAAAGGCAGTCTTAAGAGAAAAGTACATTACACTCCGGGCCTATTTCAGGAAACTACAAAAAGTGCAAATACAAAATCTAACAGCACACCTAAAGAAACTAGAAGCAGAGCAGCAAGAGCATCCCAAACCCAGAAGAAGAAGAGAAATAATAAAGATCAGGGCAGAAATAAACAATATAGAATCCAAAAAACAATTGAACAGATCAATGAAACCAAGAGCTGGTTTTTTGAAAAAACAAACAAAGTTGATAAAACTCTGACCAGGGTTCTCAAAAAGAAAAGAGAGAGCACCCAAATAGATAAAACCATGAATAGAAATGGATTTATTACTACCAATCCCTCAGAAATACAAGCAATTATCAGGGAATACTATGAAAAATTATATGCCACAAACTGGACAACCTAGAAGAAATGAACAAATTCCTAAACACACACTCACTACCAAAATTCACACGGGAAGAGATAGAAAATCTGAACAGACCCATAACTAGTGAAGAAATTGAATCAGTTATCAAAAATCTTCCTACAAATAAGAGCCATGGGCCAAATGGCTTCCCTGAGGAATTCTACCAGACATTTAAATCAGAATTAATATCCATTCTTCTCAAGCTATTTCAAAAAATAGAAATCAAAGGAAAACTTCTGGACTCATTCTACGAAGCCAGCATCTCTTTGATTCCCAAACCAGACAGAGACCCAGCAATAAAAAAAGAGAACTACAGGCCAATAACCCTGATGTATATGGATGCAAAAATCCTCAACAAGGTACTTGCAAATCAAATTCAACAGCACATAAAAAGAATTATCCAACACGATCAAGTGGGATTAATTCCTGAGTTACAGGGCTGGTTCAATATTCACAAATCAATCAGTGTGATATATCACATTCACAAAAGAAAAAAAAACCATATTATCCTGTCTATAGATGCAGAAAAAGCATCTGACAAAATACAGCATCCCTTCATAATAAAGACCCTCGAGAAAGTCGGGATAGAAGGAACTTACTTAAACATCATGAAAGCCATCTATGAGAAGCCCTCAGCTAACATCATCCTCACTGAGGAAAAACTGAGAGTTTTCCCCCTGAAATCAGGAAAATGACAAGGATGTCCACTCACACCACTGTTGTTTAACATAGTGCTGAGAGTCCTAGCATCAGCCAGCAGACAACAAAAGGAAATAAAAGGCATCAGAATTGGCAAAGATGAAGTCAAACTTTCACTTTTCACGGATGACATGATATTCTACATGGAAAACTTTACAGACTCCACCAGAAGTTTACTTGAACTGATCCAAGAATTCAGCAAAGTTGCAGGGTACAAAATCAATGTACAGAAATCAGTTGCATTTTTATACACCAATAATGAAGCAACAGAAAGGGAAATCAAGAAACTGATCCCATTCAAAATTGCACCAAAAAAAAAAAAAAACACATGCAATATCTAAGAATAAACCTAACCAAAGATATAGGAGATCTGTATGATGAAAACTATAGAAAACTTATGAAGGAAACTGAAGAAGACACAAAGAAATGGAAAAGCATCCCATGCTCATGGATTGGAAGAATAAATATTGTTAAAATGTCATTACTACCCAAACCAATCTACAGATTCAATGCAATCCCAATCAAAACTGCACCAGCATTCTTCTCAAAGGTAGGGCAAACTATCCTAAAATTTGTATGGAACCACAAAAGACCCCAAATAGCCAAAGTAATATTGAAGCATAAAACCAAAATGGGAGGCATCACAATCCCAGACTTTGGCCTCTACTACAAAGCTGTAGTCATCAAGACAGTATGGTATTAGCACAAAAACAGACACATAGACCAATAGAACAGAATAGAGAACTCAGAATTAGACCCACAAATGTATGGCCAAATAATCTTTGAAAAAAGCAGGGAAGAGTATCCAATGGAAAAAAGACAGCCTCTTTAACAGATGGTGCTGGGAGAATTGGACAGCAACGTGCAAAAGAATGAAACTAGATCATTTTCTTACACCATACACAAAAATAAACTCCAAATGGATAAAGTACCTGAATGTGTGACAGGAAACCACCAAAACCCTAGAGGAGAAAGCAGGAAACAACCTCCTCTCCTCAGCCGCTTCTGCACGGCAAATAATCCATAAAACTAACAGGTAACTGGCAGAATGGGAAAAGATAGTTGCAAATGTCATATCAGATATAGGGCTAGTATCCAAAATCTATAAGGAACTCACCAAACTCTACACCTGAAAAAACAAATATTCCAGTGAAGAAAGGGGCAGAAGACATGAACAGACACTTCTCCAAAGAAGACATCCAGATGGCCAACAGACACATGAAATGATGCTCAGCGTCCCTTATCAGGGAAATACAAATCAAAACCACACTGAGATACCACCTCACGCAGGTCAGAGTGGCTAAAATGAATAAATCAGGAGACTCTAGATGCTGGTGAGGATGTGGAGAAACGGGCACCCTCCTACACTGTTGGTGGGAATGTAAACTGGTGTAGCTGATCTGGAAAACCGTTTGAAGGTTCTTCAAAAAATTAACAAGAGAACTCCCTATGAGCCAGCAATAGCACTATTAGGAATTTACCCAAGGGATACAGGAGTGCTGATGCATAGGGGCACTGCTGTTCATAGCAGTAGTTTCAACAATAGCCAAATCATGGAAAGAATCTAAATGTCTATCAACTGATGAATGGATCAAGATGTGGTTTATATATACAATGGAATACTACATGGCAATGAGAAAGAATGAAATCTGGCCATTTGTAGCAACGTGGATGGAACTTGAGGGTGTTATGCTGAGCAAAATAAGTCAGGCAGAGAAAGACAGATACCATATGTTTTCACTTATAAGTGGAACAGCAGAAACTTAATGGAGGGCCATGGGGGAGGACAAGGGGAAAAAACAGCTAGGGAGAGGGAGGGAGGCAAACCATGAGAGACTCTTGAATACTGAGAACAAACTGAGGGCTGATAGAGGTGGGGGAGATGGAAAAGGGGGTGATGGACATGGAGGAGGGCACTTGTCAGGATGAGCACTGGGTGTTATATCAAAACCAACTTGACAATAAACTAAAAAAAAAAAATATATATATATATATATATATATGCCAAAGACAAAATTTTTAGTAAAACATGAAAAAAAAAATAAATAAAAATTACAATCCTGTAATTAACCAAAAATATAAAAAATAGGCAGAAGATTTGAATATTTTTCCAGAGAAGTCTTTGAACATTTTATAAAGAAGACATACAGATGGCCAACAGATACATGAAAAAATGCTCAACAGTCTTAATCATCTGGTATATGCAAATCGAAAGCAAACTGAGGTTCACTCCACACCTTTTGAAGGATTATTATCAAAAAGAGAAGACATTACAAGCGTTAGTGAGGATGTGAAGAAAAGGAAACTCGTACATTTCTGGTTTTCACCACTGCAGAAAACAGTATGGGCATTCCTTAAAAAATTTAAATATAACTATTGTATGATCCAGCAATTCCATTTCTCAGTATTTATCCAATGAAAACGAAAACACTAACTGGGAAAGATATATGCACTCTCATATTCATTGCAGCACTGTTTACAATAGCCAAGACATGAAAAAACCTTAAGTGTCCAGAGAGCAGCCAGCCCAATGTGAGGCCTGAACTCATGAACCGCAAGATCATGACCTGAGCTGAAGTCACACACTCAACTGACTAAGCCACGATGCACCCCTCCATTGCATCTTATTGCAACCATGTAATAACCACTTGAAAAAAACCACAAAACGCAGTAGATTTTCATATATACATGTGTATGTCTGCTTGTTAGCAGATCTTACACACTGGCCAAAAGTTTGTTCACAGAAGTATTTCCTAACCTCATCTACTGGCAATGTCTACCTGAAAGATTATTCAACATTCAAATAAAGATTAGTATATGGAGAAAAAGAACAACATATGGAGGCCTATTATAAGAAAGTGCAGTAGAAGGAAAAATGCACAATGCTGAGAAAAGTCAAGGCATAAAAACATTTTAGAATACATATTGACTCTCTGAAGAAAAAAATAGAAGAACGGAAATGAGTGGAATCTGTAGGACTGAAGAAGAAAATATACAATAGCACTGTACTCTATTTGATAAAGTTCTTTCCTATGGAGGTATAGGTTAACCATTCTGATAGTGCTATGTATGTATATTGGAACTGAACAATAAGTAAATGTACTGCAGATCGTGAGAACAGGTTTCTTAATGTCTGAGTAGGAGTTTTCAGATAATTAAAGGAAAAAAGCTAGAATGGCTCAAGTGGTAATGAATTAGAGTTGGAGATATCAATATGAACTTGTGTGTAGCTTAATACAAGTAAAGGTGGTTACATACAGAAATATATATAGATATTTATATATACAGGGATTAGTATACACACATATATTTCCTAGCTCTGTCAGCTGAGTTGCCGTAGAAGCAAGGATATCCCAGGACCAACAACAACACTTGGCTCCCAGGTCTCAGTTTCTAATACCATACTTCAATAAAAGGAACCAGAGCTCCATGGAAAAATGACTAATTCTAAAAGCTGCTGAAAGAAATATGAAAGATGAGCCTGGAGCATCTCAAGTACTAGAAAGTAAGTAAGAGGTGAAAAACAAAAGCACACTTACTGGGGCACATCAAAAGCACACAGGAGTCAAGCAAGAGAGTTCCCAATGGCCAAAGCTGGAACAATATTAGTAATAAATAACCCAACTATAAAATTAATACCCAGAGGCTATACCGATATACACAACTGACTCAAACAATAAATAAATGGGGTGGAATAGACAAATCCCTATACAGAAGATTCCAAATAATTTGTGTAGATATTCAGTCCTCTAGGAGGTACAGCAGAACTCTCTCCCTTGAGTTTGGGCTCTGCATAATGAATTCCTTACAAAAAAGTATATACAGGAAAAAGGAAAAAGAATAAATTTATAGTAGAGAAACCTGAAAAAAATACCTCACTAAAGTGATCAAAGATAACACCAATAATGACAGGTCACATTCATAGTATGTACCTTTGAAATGATGTGGTAGAAATAGCACTTTATCTCTGATTTTCTTTCTCCAAACCCATAACCCCAGTCTAATCATGAGAAGAATTCTTACAGACAAATTCTAATAGATGGGCTTCCTATAAAATACCTGACCAGTACTCCTCAAATCTGTAAAGGTCATTAAAAACAAGTCTCAGAAACTGCCACAGCCAAGAGGAGCCTCAGGAGATATGATAACTAAATGTAATGTGGCATCCTGGATGGGATCCTGGGTCAGAAGAAGGATATTAAGTAAAAATTAAAGAGGTCTGAATAAAGTATGGACTTCAGTTAATATATCTATGTTATTTCATTGACTGTAAAAAATGTACCATATTAATTTGTTACTAATAGGGGAAACGGGTATGGGGTATATGGGAATTCTCTGTACTATGTTCTCAAATTCAGTAAGCAAGGTTTTACTTTGAAAAGTCAACACCCACATTAAAAGCCTTAGTTCTCCTCAGATGTTTATTGAATTTATTTAGGAAAGAACTTTTTGTGGGAGTAAGGCACTGAAGCTGAAGTGCTTCTTTATATAAGTGGGAAGGGAAATGGGAAGTTGGGGAAATGACTGAAATAGATGTTACGCTTGATTCCTATGTTCTCTCTGACTCTCACTCCCACGCTGTTGGAACTGCTTGTGAAACAAATAGGCAGTTTCCACCTCCACTGTGGTTACCTCATAGTACATTTTCAGTTGTGGCCTTTTCTACACTGTTTCTTAAAAACTATGTTTCTCTCCACTCTCCATTCTGTAGAGATGTACTGACACCATTTATATGTTCCTTAGTATCCCCTTTATATGTCTGCCGGACACAGGGCAAAGTGGATCAACTGAAGGAAGAATATTTGAGACGCAACACAAGCCTTCTCTAAAGCTTAAGGAAAGCACGGGTTCATTAAAAAACAAAAGTTTCAAAGTGCTTAAGAGGGATCACGGACTCCCAGCAAAAGAATAAACTATAGGCCCAGATACTTTTTAAATTAACATAAAGGGAGGCCATCGAGGGCAGGGGAGGTGGGAAGTTCACAGGCAAAATGTTAAAAATAAAACGAAACACCAAGGAAGCACAAAAATTAAAAAATTAAAGGTGGAAAGAATAACAAGGATATCCACTGTAATGCTAAATATACTAGGTAAAAATTTTCACTATATAAACACTCAAGAGACATCCAAAACAAAAAAACAGCAAAGTTACAAATAAAGGGATGATTAAAAACATAACAAGCAAATGTAAACAACACACAGGGAGATGAGGAATTAAAAGCTCACAGGATGTCTGGGTGGCTCAGTTGGTTAAGCCTCTGATTTGGTTTCAGCTCAGAGCATGATTTCCCAGTTCATGAGTTCAAGCCCCCATCAGGTTCTGTGCCCATGGTGCAGAGCCTGCTTGGGATTCTCTCTCTCTCTCCCTCTCTCTCTGCCCCTCCATGGAGCACTCGCGAGTGTGTGCTCTCTATCTCAAAATAAATAAATAAAAACTTAAAAAAATAAAAGCACAAATGTATTAAAGTAGAAAGGAAACTTTAAATGACTAAAGGTACAACTTATAATGAAATATGACTTATTAAATGTACCAAATAACATAACTGGAATATGTTTATGGCAAAATCCTCTGAAAACAAAAGATGAAATCAACAAGGACATAACAAACAAATCCTTAGCAGATAAGCTATACCCTTAAGAGATAAACTAAATCCTTAATCCTTAACAGATAAACTAAAATTAAGTAATAATAATATAGTAGATATGAAAAATGTGGTTTGTGTGATAGGATGTAGTTTCTATTTAAGCACTTACGAAAATGTTTGCAAAAGCTACTATGTAGCAGGCTACAAAAAAACTCCTCAATAAATAAAAAGTATCTACCAGTGAAGAGACTACATTTATTATCAGAATGAAAGCTAGAACTTAACACAGACAAAAAACATTCTCAACTAATTTGAAATTTAAACTTTGCTTCTAAAATACAACTCAAAGACAAAAACAGTGCACATCAAAATCTACAGAGCACAGCTCAAGCTCCACGTTAGACAATGTCAAAGCCTCACATGTACAATTAAACAAGAATGAGATAAATTAAGCATTCAACTCAAAGTTTGAAAAAGCAACAAAATATACTGGGAATTTATAGGTTAAATAAATTAATAAATAATTGGGTATCAATGACTATAGAGCTAGGAGGGCAGAGATGTTTAGGATGACATGCTTGCATTTAAGACTTCAAAAGGGAACAATCTGGGTGACAGAACGTCCAAGGTATGTATGACTGTGACTGCGAGAAGTTTAAGTGATCTGTAAGCGATGAATACGGGAATAAACAAAGCCAAGAACTGCTAAAGTTTAAACTCTAGAGTACTGAGCAGACGCCTTTCAGGACGATGGTGGCAGTCAGAATGAAGAGTTAACTGAGCCACTACCACTGGAAGGCAGGGTTCAGTAAGGCGCAGCGTTAAACAACCAGGTGACACCGGTTCAAAGGATTATATAGCAAGGAAGAAAAATTGAACAGGTGCCAATTATGGAGGAAAAGCAGTATTTGTCGGTGAAGAGAGTTGTTTTAAACCTCATAGGTAGGGCAGCAGCTTGAGGTGAAGGAAACAGCTTTGGAGATTAGCGCAGAGGAACAGAAAGCAGTCTGCAAATGAACCATCTGAAATAAGAAAGATGCCTTCAAGTTTTACTGTTCAGAGTAGGAGCCAGGGAAGACTAAGAAAGAAGGCAAGCTGGAATGAAGTTTTCCCCATTTTCTTTTTCAGCCGATGGATCCAGTCACACTCGGTACTTCCATGAGGAATCAATACCAGTCATTCCCTAGCCCACTGATGAAGACACTTTCCCTAGGTCAAGCGCCTGCACGTTGCCCCCGTTACAGACTGTAAGAGAGGGCTGCACTAAAAGCTGCTCGTGCCTACTATCCCACGCACCGACTTCCTTCCGCAGCCCACGCCTTCCCCGCCACCGGTGACCCCGTCCAGGTGGTCCCGCAGAGACTGCGGGAATCCGCGTAACTGTGCACAAGCCAACGCCCTCCAGCGGGATTCCCAACTCCGCGCACCCACATCCCCGTCGCCGGCTAACACCGGCGATACCTGTGGGCACGGCTCCCAGCCGGCGTTCTGTTCACTCACACCGAGGCGCCACTTCCAACAGGAGTCACAGAAGTCGCTGGCCTAGCGGGCTGACGGAGCCGGCATGGGTAATCACGCCAGAGCTAAGAAACCGTAACCACACCCGTCCGTTAAACGCCACTGCCCCCCGCCCTGGGTCTCCTAAAGGTCAACGCGCGCCCTCAGCGCACGCAGGCGCACTAGCCCTGGAAGGAGCCCCCAGCAGCCCCCGCGGCCCCAGTCTGCAGAGTAGACTGGGGGCTTCTCCCAGTCCCGCCCCCTTCCTCAGGCCCCGCCCCGTCCGTAGACTTGCGTCCAACCCCAGGGCCATGAATGGATGGACGCGGGCTTACTATGGGAGGGTGGAGGTGAGGGTGAAACTCAGGGAGAAAGACGTTTCAAACATTCTTCACTTCCTCCATCCCATCCGGGAAAAGTTCCCAAAGTCTTCCTCACCTTCTCCGTACTACCCTAACCCCGCTTGCGTGGAACCAAATAATGTGACAGAATTTCGAAAAGATAACAATGTGTATATAACATTATTTTCACTCATTTTATTGATTCACTCATTCATTCATTCTGTTTTGCAACCAAGTAAAAAGTCTTGTGGAAGTTCATGAGTTCAGTTTCGGCTGAGCTGGGTATGAGATACTCTGTGACATCCAAAAAGAACTATCAAATAGGCACACCGGCCTAGGAGTCTGGAGACCTTAGAGGTGTCTGGGGCCAGAGGTGTCAAATTTGTGTCAGTTCTGGGTAGATGATAGTTGATACCAGGAGTGAGGATGACATTGTAGAAAGGGAGAACAAAAAAGAGAAAATACTAAAATGAAAGGGCCCAGGATTGAACCCCAAAGGAAGAACTCAAACTAGTAAATCAGAGAGAGCTCGGCAGAGAGGGAGCTTCACATCTAGACCACGAGTTGACCAAAATAAAACAAAAGGGGAATTAGAAATTTTTTGCCAAGCTCTTCTGTGCTCACTACTATCATAAGCAAATTATAAATATCATCTCACTCATCACCACAACACTATAAGGTAGAGATTATCATTCCCCAATTTGTTGAAACTAAAATCTGGCAAAGCTAAGCTACAAGCTCAAATCATTTCATACTTGTATCACTGCTATTTACTCAATGTTTCAATACTTAGAGGGCCATTAGCAAGTTATGACAGAATTGTTGAATGACACTTTCCAAGATTGGAGGTATGGTGTGTGCTATGAATTGTTTGCAATGAGGTTGACCTTTAAAAAAGTCACATTAAATAGGTTAGGCAAAATCAAAATTTTAACTTGTAAGTATTGTCAGTAAACAGGCTGGAATGTGATCTATAGCTGATTAAAGAGCAGGGAAATGGGAAAAGCACAAAGTAGGAGGGAGAATGACCAGCCGTTCTCCTCTCATACCTCTCCTAAATATGAGGTTTCTGACCACGTACTTTCAGAGGTCCACTTGAAACACTGACACTGCTCTCTAATTGAACAGGGCAATTTTCAGGTTACAGACACCTCACTAAAGGTTTTTTTAGTTTATTTTTTTAAGTTTATTTATTTTGAGAGACAGAGAGAGTGGGGAAAGGGCAGAGATAGAGGGAGAGAGAGAGTATCCCAAGCAGGCTCTGCACTAGCAATGCAGAGTCTGACACAGGGCTCTAACCCACCAGCTGTGAGATCATGACCTGAGCTGAAATCAAGAGTCGGTCGCTTAACTGATTGAGCCACTCAGGCGACCCTGGTCCGGATATTTTTTAATGGAACAATCTTATAAGGGCTCTTGCAGTATATGACTTTTATTGTAAAGGTAAAGCTAACTGGGACTTGATCCTTAGGATGTATATAGTTGTTTGCTACAGACTCCATTTCCTTCTAGCATTATGAAAGCCAGGTCTTCTGAATTAGAATTTAATTCAGCATACATAGAAAACTTAAGTCAACACCTTTCCTAGGCCACATATTCATTCAACAAATTTTTATTGAGGATATAATATGTGGTTAGTACAGACATGGTACTAGCAATAGGGGATATGTTAGTAAACATAATCAGATGAGGAGTGTCTTAATTCCCAACAGAAGCATTCCCTATGCTAAGCTATTATATCTCTTTACTCAACATTCTGTGTTCTACATGTCCTCAGAATATTGTGTTACGTACATTATGAGTTATACTGGTCAGTTTGGAATTTGTAGGTTGTCAAGACGTTAGTGGGGGTGATTTGGTTTCATAGGCTATGGATAAAGGATATTTGTCAATTTTTGACTTCTGATCATTTGAGTACCTTTTCCATATTTATTGTCTTCTGTGAATCATGTGCTAGTTACAGCCTATCTCCCTCCATAGAAGCCAAATATATCTGAAATTCACTTTCTTTGGCTTTATTGCCGCTATGGTATAGCATGTAACTTGGACCAATCAATTAGATACACTCAGTCTAGACTGAATTAAGAGCCAGTGACATGAAAAAGCAAGGACAGCAAACGATTTCTTTTCTTTTTTTTCAAATAGACTTTACTTTTTATATCAGTTTTAGACTTGCAGAAAAACTAAGAAGTACCTTATTTCCTATATACTCACTTTTCCTTATTATTGATATCCCATTATTATTGTGGTATTTTTGTTACAAATAAGAAAATCCGCATTGGGATCTTATTATTAACTAAAATTCATACTTCATTTGGATTTTCTTTTTTGTTCTTTTCTTTCCTTTCCCCTTATATCCTTTTTCTGATGTAGGATCCCATCCAGGATGCCACTTTACATTTAGTTGTCATGTCTCCTTAGGCTTCCTTGGCTGTGACAGTTTATCAGACTTGGTTTTTTTAATGTTGGTTTTTTTTTTTACTTTTTGTTAAATTTCTGGGAGAGAGAGAGACAGCGTGAGCTGGGGAGGGTCAGAGAGAGAGGGAGACACAGAATCAGAAACAAGCTCCAGGCTCTGAGCTGGCTGTCAGCACAGAGTCCAATGCGGGGCTCAACCCAAGAACCATGAGATCATGGGGCGCCTGGGTGGCTTAGTCGGTTAAGTGTCCGACTTTTGCTTAGGTCATGATCTCGCGGTTCGTGGGTTCGAGCCCCGCGTCGGGC
>NW_027531873.1:272561-280850 GCF_008692635.1 Crocuta crocuta | reverse complement strand
TAAAAAAAAAAAAAGAACTGCAAGATCATGACCTGAGCCGAAGTCAGACGCTTAACCTACTGAGCCACTCAGGTGCCCCTTATCAGGCTTGTTTTTGATGACCTTCACAGTTTTGGGGAGTACTGGTTATATATTTTATAGGAAGGCCACATATTAGAATTTGTTTGATGTTTTTCTCATGATTAGACTAATGTTATGGGTTTAGGGAAGGACAATCACAAAGATAAATTTCTATTTCCATCACATCATCTCAAGGGTATATATATATATATTTATGTATATATAAATATATATATATATCAACGTGACTTATCACCATTGCTGTTAACCTTGATCAACTGATTGATGTAGTGCTTGTCAGCAGTAAAAAAAAAAATTTTTTCTCTCAATGGCAGAAGAAGCACCAACCTCTCAGTTTCCAGCCTCAGCGAATCAGCAGGGCCCTGGCTGATGGTGTTGGCCGAGTAAAGTGCGCCATCTAGCGCTAAATGGCAGTGATGTTCTCGTGACATCCATTCTGTGATAGGCTGCAGGACCAGAATTATCACTGTTTCAATATTTTTCCTTTTAGCTTAAATCACACATAGTCAGTCTCTGTTACTCACAACTAAGAACCTTAATCATACATTATCTTTATTATTATTTTTGGTTGTATGCACTAAATTTTTTCTTTAGGGGTGTTCTGACCATTTATTCCCTCTCACTCTCTATAGCAGGAGATGTATTTGTTTGTTTGTTTGTTTGTTTGTTTGTTTTGAGAGAGATAGCAGGTTTTATTAGTAATGTGAAAAATCCCCACTGGGATCTATTTCGATGGAATGAATGGGGGCATAATTCTATCAGCATCTGAGTTATCCATTACTGTGTAACAAACCATCTCAAAACTTAGTGCCTTAAAACAGTAACCATTTTGCAGAGGAGTCTGTGATTTCAGAATTTGGAGTGGAAATAGAAACTATTGGTGATGGCAATATTAAAGATATGACCATGGAATGAAGGGCTGAGATCATTGGAGGAATGAAGAACAGGTAATTTGAGAATGCAGAATATTTGAGTATTTGATTTTATGTGAAAATTAGATAACTAAGATCTATAACAGGAGTGGTGTGTGGGGAAAATGACAGTGATCCAGGGCTTAAAATCTTCAAGGAAAAGGGGGAAGTGACCTGGGAATCTAAAATAAATAAAAATCTCACATCCTCACTTTCTCAGCCACAGCTATTTCTTCTTTCTTCCCCATGGTGAGACTTCTCCAAATTAGTGTTCACATTTTCTGTTTACATTTCTTATTTTTCCCGCTGTTACTGGAATAGATTTCATTTAGATCATCACAGGCAGCTGAGTCCCAAACTTCACTTATTAGTGTTTTGTTCTTGTCTATATCACTTCAACTAGCACATTCTGTTTGAATGAGTTTCCTCGGATCCTCATACCCCAGGTTAGATCTTCTCTAGTGTAGTGCACCTCCAGTAATTTTAAAAGAAGAGTAATAAATGCAAAAATGCGTATTAAAACACACTATGTGTTAGTCATTGTTCTGTATGTATTGGATACAATCAGAGTCAGATACGATAAAATAAGAGCTCAATAAATGGTTTTAAAATAAATGCATGGATGCATGAATGAAAGAAATAAGAAATATAGCTACTAGATTTTATTGCTTCGCTGGAGAGGTCTTCTACTGCAGAGCCAGTAGTCTGGCTACTGAGGTCTATTGTTCCTGGACTCCTATTCATGATACCTGTAGAATGGTTGTCACGGAATCCCCTCTAAACATGTGATTGAAAGTTTGGGTAAAATACACAAATGGCTGTCAGCCAGATTGTTTGGACTAGGGGTTTATGAAACCTGAAGTGGACCCCAGAATGGAATATTGTAGAGAAGTTGAGCCACAGTGAAATGTGGTTATAGGCATCTAAGCCTGTGGAGGGGTCAGCCTAGGATTAGTAAATTACAATTTCTAAAATTCTAATTTCTCTTTTGCTTTTGGAAGAGATATTCATTGGTAAATTGGGCCCATTCAAAAGAGGCTGACCAGAATGGTTGCATGATTGCCAAAGCATGTTAAATAAAAGGAATTTAAAGAAACAAGTGGGAGTTTGTGAGAGTTGAATTTGGTCAAGTATAGAAACTGACTTCAGTGAATTGTGGTATAGGATAATGAAATTTGTTCTAGGACTATAACTAGGGAAAGTGGGTTCAACATAAAGGAAAATTGATTTTGACTTGCCATAAGGAAGATCTTTGTAATAGCAAAGAACTGTCCATAACTGACCTTTGAGCAAAGCAAGTTTGAATTGCATGGGTCCACTTATATGTGGATTTTTTTTCAATACAGTACAGTAATGTAAAGGTATTTTCTCTTATGATCTTCTTAATAATATTTTCTTTTCTCTAGTTTATTGTAAGAATAGAGTATGTAATATATATCACATACAAAATCTGTGTTGATTGACTGTTCAAGTTTTTAGTAAGTCTTCCAGTCAATAATAGGCTAGTAGAAGTTAAGTTTTTGGGGAGTCAAAAGGTTACATGCAGATTTTCAAGTATGCAGGGGTTGGCACAACCTAGTTCAAGGGTAGCTGTATAAATGAAAGACAATGATCCAAGAGAGTAGGGAGTTATATATTCTTGTTTCAGCAAATGCTAGACAATTACTCAATAGAAATTGCCAGAGACCGGCTCCTGCCGGGGTCCAGGGGTCCCTGAAGGATGGACGGTGTCGGTGAAAGAGAGAGTGAGAGAGCCCCAAGATTCTTTCTGATCACCAGGCAGGCATCTCTGCTCTGACTGGGGCTCAACTTTATTTTATAATTAAGTGTTTGGGGGATGGCACAGAAGTGGCATTTGCCTTAGACAATGATTTCTGATGACAAACTTCTTTGATATGTAAGAATTTCCCATAACATAGATTTGTAGAAGACTCATGCATAACCTTTATCAATAGTGATTGAGGTAGGTGATTTTGATGCTTATCCTATGGGGAAGGAAGGTATCTGTAGCATACAAGACAATGTTTTCAGCATAAAAAGGGTGAAGTTAGTTCTTTGTGGGCAGGAGTCAATAGCTTGTTTGTTTAAGGAGAAGTACTAAGAAAAACAAGTCTTTCGGGAAACACAGTGTTTGCTCCCATAATCACAAAAGAAGAAGTTCCTATGATAGGTTCCTTCACAGGGTGCAATCAGCATACTCAAGGCCAGAATAAGTCACTCTGAATACTGATCACAAATGCCTTGGTGGGGGGGCGCTGTGCTCCCAGCAGAAAGAATTGGGTGGGGGTGGATATGTCCTTAACTCTAAATTAGGCCTTTTGTCTTAGGGCCAGACTCAATTGTAACTCTTGTGTTCTTAACCCCCTTTATTATGTAAGTCTTGGATCTGCAAGGCCCATAGGAAGAGCCTTGTGACAATCATCCACAATGCTTTCATCTAAAATCTCTTTTGAAAAGGCAGGAATATGCTTTTCCTTATGAGGAATCTGTGTGGGGAATATCAGTCTGATCTGGAATATTGTGAGGCCTGGTCAATACCAGCAGGCTCGTTTCCAACATGAGCCAGTAGCAGAAGGAGATACCAGTTTTTGTTTCTCATGGCAGGAGCTGTGCAAACGCTGCCATTTCCTTGCTGTGACTGTCATCCAGCGAGGCTGGTGTGGCTCCCAGCAAGAAATATTATAAAGTGGTTTAAGTCTTAGACCTATGTTTGGAATAAATAACTTTTATTTTGTAAAATTCCCTTTTTACTCTGATAGTCTATGTTTACATGAAATTTGGGATGATGAGATTTTTTTTAACTCATTTTTTGAGTTTTCAGGAGAAAACATCATGAACTAGGAAGTGTTTTGCTTTTGGTACCATTTTACAAGCTGAAATGCTCTGAGCCATAAATGATCCTCATATTATAGACTCTTCCAAATATATTGGTTCTATCAGAGCCTAGTCCAAGAGATTTATATACCTGGGACATCTAAACCTGAAATGTCTTTGATTTTAGGATCATGTATGCAACTTATAGTAGATGTTACTTCAAAATAATCCAGTTTAAACCTCTTAGATTCAATTGTGACCATGCTTAAATCATATCCATGTTAGCTGAATTAACCACAAACTTTAAAATAGCACTTGATGTGTTTCATAGACAGAAAAACTAATTTTTTATCATTTATTTCTCCTCTGTGTTCTAGTTTAGCATGGAGTATTCATAGATTTTAGAACATGTCCTTCACTTTTATGCTTCTTGAAATGACCTAATTCATTACTGCCTACCAAAATCCTGCACCTCTTTCATGGATGTTACTATAGTTCTAAAAGTCAGACCCAGAGATCACTGCTTCTGAGAATAGGATCTTCTGCCAGCTAGTTTCCTGAGATCCCCTTTGACATCGTTGTTTCTCAGGTTATAAAGTACAGCGTTCAACATTGGTGTCACCATTGTACGGAATACAGACAACATTTTATCCTGCTCTTTTGTCCTCTTGGAGTTTGGCTGAATATTGGAGTAGGTGAATATTGCTGAGCCATAAAAGAGGACAACAAGGAGATGAGACCCACAGGTAGAGAAAGGCTTGAGCCTTCCCTCCCCAGACTGCGTCTTGATCACAGTGGCGATGATATTCCAGTAGGAGACAAGGATCAGGCAGACAGGAGCTAAGAGGATGACCACGCCCATTGCAAAGATGGCCATTTCTGTGCTATAAGTATCTGCTGATGCTAGCTTTAAGAGAGCAGGAGGTTCACAAAAGTAGTGATTAATAATGTTCTTTCCTTGATAGGGTAGTTGGGAAATAAAGGTGGTATCCACCAGAGACACTGGTGCCCCACTGGCTCAGGATCCTATGGCCATTTGGAGACACCTGGTGGGTCATGATAGTAGAGTAGTGAGGGGCTTGCAGATGGCCACATACTGGTCATAAGACATCACTGCCAACAGTGCACACTCTGTACCTCCAATCCTAAGGAAGACAATTATCTGTGTCATTCACCCAAAGAAAGAAACAGTTTTTCTATTTACAAGGAAGTGGATCAATACTTGGGGAGACAATGGTAGTAGAGAAACTGAGATCCGTGAAAGAGAGGTTTCTAAGAAAAAAAGTACATGGGAGTATGAAGTCAAGAATCTATGAAGATGAGAATGATGATGAGCAGGTTTCCAAACATAGTTAAAAGATAAATGATGAGGAAATGAATAAATAATAGGATTTGGGTCTGCAAGTCCTGTGAAAGGCAGAAGAAAATGAACTCAGCCACAAAGGTTTGGTATTCCTCTCTGATTGAGGATTATGCCTGTTTACCTGTTGATACAAATAAAAAGAACTTGTGACACCAAGTTCTGTAAAAGAGTATCATTTAAAGCTCAGTTTAAAACCAAATTGGAAGGGTGCCTGGGTGGCTCTGTGGGTTAAGCCTCCAACTTTGGCTCAGGTCATGAACTCACAGTTCACGAATTCCAGTCCCTGCATCAGGCTCTGTGCTGACAGCTCAGGGCCTGGAGCCTCTGCTTCAGATTCTGTCTCTCTCTGAAACCTCTCTCTCTGCCCCTCCTCCATTCTCTCTCTCTCTCTCTCTCTCTCAAAAATCAACATTTTTATTGTTTCCTTTACCATGCTGAAGCTTTTTATCTTGATGAGGTCCCAATAGCTCATTTTTGCTCTTGATTCCCTTGCCTTAGGGGATGTGTCAAGTAAGAAGTTGCTGCGGTGGAGGTCAAGGAGGTTGTTTCCTGCTTTCTCTTCTAGGGTTTTGATGGTTTCCTGTCTCACATTCAGGTCCTTTATCCATTTTGAGTTTATTTTTGTGTATGATGTGAGAAAATGATCTAGTTTCATTCTTCTGCATGTTGCTGTCCAGTTCTCCCTGTTAAAGAGGCTGTCTTTTTTCCACTGGATACTCTTTCCTGCTTTGTCAAAGATTAGTTGGCCGTACATTTTTGGGTCCATATTCTGAGTTCTCTTTTCTATTCCATTGGTCTATGTGTCTGTGTTTGTGTTGATACCATAGTATCTTGATGATTATAGCTTCGTAGTAGAGGCTAAAGTCTGGGATGGTGATGCCTCCCGTTTTGGTTTTCTTCTTCAATTTCCTTCATAAGTTTTCTATAGTTTTCATCATACAGATATCTTATATTTTTGGTTAGGTTTATTCTTAGGTATTGTATGTTTTTTTGTGTGCAGTTTTGACTGGGATCCATTTCTTGATTTCTCTTTCTGTTGCTTCATTATTGGTGTATAAAAATGTAACTGATTTCAGTGCATTGATTTTGTACCCTGCAACTTTGCTGAATTCATGGATCAGTTCTAGTAGGCTTCCAGTAGAGTCTGTCAGGTTTTCTTTTTTTTTAATTTTTTTTTTAATTTCTGAGAAAGAGAGAGAGAGAGCGTGAGCAGGGGAGAGTCAGAGAGAGAGGGAGACACAGATTCTGAAGCAGGCTCCAGGCTCTGTGCTAGCTGTCAGCACAGAGCCCATCTGGGGCTCCAACCCACAAACCGTGTGATCATGACCTGAGCTGAAGTCAGATGCTCAAACAACTGAGCCACCCAGGCGCCCCTGTCGGGTTTTCTATGTAGAGTATCATGTCATCTGCGAAAAGTGGAAGTTTGACTTTTTCTTTGCCAATTCTGATGCCTTTTATTTCCTTTTGTTGTCTGATGCCTGATGCTAGGACTTCCAGCACTATGTTAAACAGCAGTGGTGAGAGTGGACATCCCTGTCGTGTTCCTGATCTCAGGGGGAAAGCTCTCAGTTTTTCCCCTTTTAGGATGATGTTAGGTGAGGGCTTCTCATAGATGGCTTTCATGATGTTTAAGTAAGTTCCTTCTATCCCAACTTTCTCAAGGGTCTTTATTAAGAAAGGATGCTGTATTTTGTCAAATGCTTTTTCTGCATCTATAGACAGGATAATATGATTTTTATCTTTTCTTTTCTGAATGTGATGTATCACATTGATTGATTTGCAAATATTGAACCAGCCCTGTAACCCAGGAATGAATCCCACTTGATCAGAGTGGATAATTCTTTTTATGTGCTGTTGGATTCGATTTGCAAGTATCATGATGAGGATTTTTGCATTCATATTCATCAAGGATATTGGCCTGTAGTTCTCTTTTTTTTGCTGGGTCTTGGGAATCAAAGTGATGCCTGCTTCATAAAATGAGTCTGGAAATTTTCCTTCGATTTCTAGCTTTTGGGATAGCTTGAGAAGAATGGGTATTAACTCTGTTTTAAATGTCTGGTAGAATTCCCCAGGGAAGCCATCTGGCCTAGGGTTCTTATTTGTTGGGAGATTTTTTTAAAACAATTTTTAATAGTTTTTGTTTATTTTTGAGACAGAGACAGAGAGAAACAGAACATGAGCAGGGGAGGAGCAGAGAGAGAGGGAGACACAGAATCTGAAACAGGCTCCAGGCTCTTAGCTGCCAGTACAGAACCTGATGCAGGGCTTGAGCCCATGAACCATGAGACCAAAGTCAGATGCTTAGCCGATTGAGCCACCCAGGTGTCCCTGTTGGGAGATTTTTGATAACTGATTTACTTTCTTCACAAGTTATGGGTCTGTTCATATTTGAGTGTGTGTTTAGGAATTTGTCCATTTCTTCTAAGTTGTCCATTTTGTTGGCATATAATTTTTCATAGTATTCCCTGATAATTGCTTGTATCATCAAGATAAAAAGCTTCTGCACGACAAAGGAAACAATAAACAAAACTAATAGGCAACCAGCAGAATGGAAAAAGATAGTTGCTAATGACATATCAGATAAAGGGCTAGTATCCAAAACCTATAAGGAACTCACCAAACTCCACACCCAAAAATCAAATAATCCAGTGAAGTAATGGGCAGAAGACATGAACAGACACTTCTCCAAAGAGGACATCCAGATGGCCAACAGAAACAATGCTCAGCGTCCCTCCTCATCAGGGAAATGCAGATCAAAGCCACACTGAGATATCACCTCATGCCAGTCAGAGTGGCTAAAATGAGCAAATCAGGAGACTACAGATGCTGGTGAGGATGTGTAGAAATGGGCACCCTCCTAGACTGTTGGCAGGAATTAAACGGGTGCAACCCTACTGGAAAAGAGTGTGGAGATTCTTCAAAAAGTTAACAATAGAACTCCCCTATGACCCAGCAATAGCACTGCTAGGAATTTTCCCAAGGGACATAGGAGTGCTGATGCATAGGGGCACATGTACCCCAATGTTCATAGCAGCACTCTCAACAATACCCAAAACATGGAAAGAGCCTAAGTGTCCATCAACTGATGAATGGATCAAGAAGATGTGGTTTATCTATACA
>NW_027531873.1:175406-263133 GCF_008692635.1 Crocuta crocuta | reverse complement strand
AGATAGTTGCTAATGACATATCAGATAAAGGGCTAGTATCCAAAACCTATAAGGAACTCACCAAACTCCACACCCAAAAATCAAATAATCCAGTGAAGTAATGGGCAGAAGACATGAACAGACACTTCTCCAAAGAGGACATCCAGATGGCCAACAGAAACAATGCTCAGCGTCCCTCCTCATCAGGGAAATGCAGATCAAAGCCACACTGAGATATCACCTCATGCCAGTCAGAGTGGCTAAAATGAGCAAATCAGGAGACTACAGATGCTGGTGAGGATGTGGAGAAATGGGCACCCTCCTAGACTGTTGGCAGGAATTAAACGGGTGCAACCCTACTGGAAAAGAGTGTGGAGATTCTTCAAAAAGTTAACAATAGAACTCCCCTATGACCCAGCAATAGCACTGCTAGGAATTTTCCCAAGGGACATAGGAGTGCTGATGCATAGGGGCACATGTACCCCAATGTTCATAGCAGCATTCTCAACAATACCCAAAACATGGAAAGAGCCTAAGTGTCCATCAACTGATGAATGGATCAAGAAGATGTGGTTTATCTATACAATGGAATACTACATGGCAATGAGAAAGAATGAAATCTGGCCATTTGTAGCAACACGGATGGAACTTGAGGGTGTTATGCTGAATGAAATAAGTTAGGCAGAGAAGGACAGGTACCATATGTTTGCACGTACAGGTGGATTAGGAGGAACTTAATGGAGGACCATGGGGGAGAAAAGGGTAAAAATAGTTGGGGAGAGGGAGGGAGGCAAACCATGAGAGACTCTTGAATGCTGAGAACAAACTGAGGGCTGAGGGGGGTGGGGGAAGAGGAGAAGGGGGTAATGGGCATATAAGAGGGCACTTGTGGGGATGAGCACTGGGTGTTATATGGAAACCAACTTGACAATAAACTATTTTAAAAATTTTTAAATAAATAAAGTCAAATTGGCTATTTTTAGTTTTTCTATCTAAGTTGTTCTAATTAATACTAAATAGAATTTTTAGTATTAATTAATCAATACTAAGTAGAATATTTATTCTAATATTTCTAATTTATTTAGTCTAAATAATTCTAATACTATTGTACAAAAAATGGCATTTTTGTACAATGCAAGTGGGTAGGAAAATTAGTCCAATCTTTCTAGAAAAAATGTTGTCAAATATATTTTAAAATTTAAATATTCATACACTTTGACCCAGTTCTCAATAATATGGGGAAGGAAGATATTCCTTTTGTATTAGTCTTTTCTTCCCGACGAGAAAGAATCTTATTTGTGATACTCTAGGGTGTTGCTTGGTCCCTATTTACTACTGGCTAGGGTTATTGTGCTTTAAAAGGTCGTACATGTTCTATTTTCTCACTTCTTCATGGGACTGAACTGATAAAGTGGACAAAGTCCCCTTCTTCAAGTTGTAAATTGAAGGTTGAAGATTTTGAAAGACTTTAGATGAAACTGAGTACCCCAATCCTGGCTTATCGGAGTTCTGAATTTGAGTGACATTAGGGACTAGTGCAATTAACAAAGAGCAGTGTCTTATTTTTCATATTTCTTTTTTCTTTTATAGAACTCTAAGGAGAGGGGTGCCTGGGTGGCTCAGTCAGTTGAGTGTCTGACTTGATTTTGGCTCAGGTCATGATCCTGGGATTATGGGCTCGAGCCCTGGGTGGAGCCTGTGTTGAGCTAGAGCCTACTTAAGATTCTCTCTTTCTCTCTCTCTCTCCCCTTCACCTCCTCTTCCCTGTTAGCACTCTCTCTCTTTAAAAATAAAAAAGAACTCTAAGGAAAAGAATGACCAGGACTAAATATGTATATATATATATATATACTATATAGTATATATAGTATTAGTATATATATATAAGTATTAGTATTATTAGTATATTAATATTAGGAGTTCCTGAGTTCGCTAGGCCTAACATCATCTAATACCCCCAAATATTATCCAAATTTCTAAATACATTTCTAGGAATCCATTCTAAATAAATACCCTAAATTGCAGAAAATATTCACAAGAAAATATGTTTGTTATGGTGTATAATAATGATTAAAAACAGACATATAGACAAATGGAATATAATAAAGAACATAGAAATAAATCTATGCATATACGGTCAATTGATCTTTGACAAGGGTGCCAAGAAGGCACAATGAGGAGATGACAGTTTCTCCAATAAAAAGTGTTGGGAAAACTGGATAGCCACATGCAAAAGAATGAAATTAGACTTTATTTCACATCATAAACAAAAGTCAACTGAAAAGACTTAACATAAGGCCTGACACTATAAAACTCTACAAAGAAAATATAGGGAAAATTTTCTGGGTTTTAGAATTGGCAATGATCATGGATTTGACACCAAAGCACAAGTAATAAAAGCAAGATAGATAAGTGAGATTAAAAAAAAAAAACCTAACTAAAAAGCTTTTGTGCAGCAAAGGAAACAATCAACAAAGTGAAAAGGCAACCTATGAAATGGGAGAAAAGATTTGTGAACCATATACCTGATAAAGGATTAATATCTGAAATATAAGGAACTCATACAACTCAATGGCAAAAAGACAAATAATCTAATTTTTTAAATGGACAAGAAAACTGAATAAACACTTCTCCAGTAAAGATATACAAATGGCCAACAGGTACATGAAAATTTGCACATCATCACTAATCATCATGAAAGTGAAAATCAAAACCACAATGAAATATTATATTACCCCTGTTAGAAGGCATATTATAAAAAAGTTAACACACACACACACACACACACACACACACACACAGAACACACAGAAGGTACCAAGTGTTGACAAGGATGTGGAGTAAAGAAAACCCTTGTAACATTGTTTGTGGGAGTGTAAATTGGTACAGTCATTATGGAAAACAGTTTGGAGGTTTCTCTAAAAATTAAAAATATAACTATTATATGATCCAGCAATCTCACTTCTAAATATATGTCCAAAGAAATTGAAATCAAGAACTATCTGAACTCTCATGTTCATTGCAGCATTATTCATACTAGTCAGGACATAGAAGCAATTTAAATATTATTCAGCCTTAAAAAAAGAAAGAAATCCTGCCATTTGTGACAACATGGATGAACCTACAGGGCATTATCCTAACTGAAGTAAGCCAGATACAGAAGGACAAAGAGTTAAAGAACGAACAAACAAAGGACAAATACTACATGATATCACTTGTATAAAATAGTCAAATGCATAGAAGCAGAGTGGTGTGGTCATTGCCAGGGGCTTGGGTGCTGGGAGCTGCAACAGCCTCGCTGGATGACAGTCACAGCAAGGAAATGGCAGCGTTTGCACAGCTCCTGCCATGAGAAACAAAAACTAGTATCTCCTTCTGCTACTGGCTCATGTTGGAAACGAGCCTGCTGGTATTGACCAGGCCTCACAATATTCCAGATCAGACTGNGGAGCCGGCCTCAGGCACTTGGGGAAGGAGGTAATTATTAGTTAAATTAGGTATTAGTCAAAGGATACCAAGTTTCAGTTATATAAAATGAGTAAGTCCTAGAGATATACTGTACAGCAGAGTGCCTATAGTTATTCAAAGAATAACTAAACACTAAGCAAAGAATAAAGAGAAAGGAATCTGAGTACGACACTAAAGAAAGGAAACAAACCATGAAAAAGAAGAAGAGACATGATCAGAGAAAAACTACAAAAACAACCACAAAACAAGTAACAAAAATGACAATAACTACATATCTATTAATAATTACTTTTAATGTAAATGGACTAAATCCTCCCATCAAAAGACATAGAATGACATTATAGATTAAAAAAAAAAATAAGACCCATTTCTATGCTGTCTACAAGAGACTCATTTCAGACCTGAAGACACATGCAGATCTGAATATTCACATGAAAGTAAATAAACAGAGGGTGCCCGGGTGGCTCAGTCAGTTAAACATTTGACTTCAGCTCCGGTCATGATCTTGGAATTCGTGAGTTCAAGCCCTGTGTCAGGCTCTCTGCTGACAGTTCAGAGCCTGGAGCCTGCTAAGGATTGTGTGTCTCCCTCTCTCTGCCTCTCCTCTGCTCATACCCTGTTTCTCCCTCTCTCAAAAATAAATAAAGCATTTTATTATTTTTTTAGTTTATTTATTTATTTTGAGAGACAGCAAGTGGGGGAGGGGCAGAAAGAGAGAAAAGAAGAAAAAAAGAGAGAGAAAGAGAATGAATCCCAAGCAGGCTCCAGCTCTCAGCACAAGTCTGACATGGGACTCGATCCCAAGACCCTGAAATCATGACCTGAGACAAAATCAAGAATCAGACACTTAACTGAAGCACCCAGGTGTTCCCAAAGTAAATAAAACATTTTTTTATAAATTAAAAATAAAAAGAAAGTGAATAGATGGAAAAGCATTTATCATGCAAATTAAAGTGCAAAGAAAGCCAGAATAACAGTACTTGTATCAGACAAAGTAGACTTAAAAACAACGATTTTAACAAGAGACTAGGAAGGATAGATCATTGGATAGATCATCCAAACCTAAAATCAACAAGGAAACAGTGGCTTTGAATGACACATCGGACCACATGGATCTAAAAGATATATTCAGAACATTCTATCCTAAAACAGAAGAATACACATTGTTTTCAAGTGCACATGAAGCCTTCTTCAGGATAGATCCCTCACCTATTAGGCCACAAAATAAGTCTTAAAAATTTCAAAAATACTGAAGTCCTACTATACCTCTTTCCAACCACAATACTTTGAAACTAGAAATCAAACAGAATAAACTATCTAGAAAGAAAACAAATACATGGAGGCTAAACAACATGTTACTAAGCAATGATTGGGTTAACAAAGAAATCAAAGAATAAATTAGAAAAAAAAACACATGGAAACAAAAGAAAATGAAAACACAAATGTTAGAAATCTTTGGGATGCAGTAAAACCTTTCCTAATAGGGAAGTTTATAGCAATACTGGTCTACCTCAAAAAACAAGAAAAATATCAGATAAACAACATAACCTTACACCTAAAGGAGCTAGCAAATGAACAACAAATAAAGCTTAAAGGCAACAGAAGAGGTGAAACAATAAAAATAAAGCAGAAATAAATGATATAGAAACTTTAAAAATCAATAGAACAAATCAATGAAACCAGGAGCTGGGTCTTTGAAAAAATTAATAAAATTGACAAGTAGCCAGACTTATCAAAAAGAAAGGACAAAGGACTCAAATAAATAAAATAACAAATGAGAGAGGAGAAATAATAAATAACACCACAGAAATACAATTATAAGAGAATATGAAAAGTTATATGCCAAGAACTTAGACAATATAGAAGAAATGGAAAAATTCCTAGAAGCATATAACCTTCCAAAACTAAATCAGGAAGAAATAGAAAATTTGAACAGACTAATTATCAGCAATGAAATTGAATCAATAATCAAAAAACTCCCAACAGGCAAAAGTCCAGGATCAGATGACTTCACAGGTGAATTCTACCAAATATTTAAAGAAGAGTTAATGCCTATTCTTCTCAAACTATTTTGAAAAATAGAGGAGGAAGGAAAGCTTCCAAATTCATTCTATAAAGCCAACATTACCCTGATACCAAAATCAGATAAAGACACTACAAACCCAGCAAACTGTAGGGCCAATATGTTTGATGCACATAGATGCACAAATCCTCAAAATATTAGAAATTGAATCCAGCAAAACATTTAAAAATCTTTTACTACGTGGCATTTATTCTTGTGATGCAAAGATGGTTCAGTATTCACAAACCAAACAACATTATACATCACATCAGAAAGAATAAAAACCATATGATCATTTCAGTAGATGAAGAAAAAGTATTTGACGAAGTACAACATCCATTCATGATAAAAAAAAAAACCCTCAACAAAATAGGTTTAGAGGGACTATACCTCAAAATAATAAGGACATGTTTGAAAAACTCACAGGTAACATTATACTTAACGGAGAAAAGCTGACAGCTTTCCCCTAAGATCTTCTGACAAGGATGTCCATTCTCACCACTTTCATTCAACATAGTACTGAAAGTCTTAGCCACAGCAATTAGACAAGATAAAGAAATAAAAAGCATCCAAATTGGTAAGGAAAATAAAACTTTCACTAATTGCAGATGACATAATACTATGTGTAGAAAACCCTAAACACTCCACCAAAAAAATATTAGAACTGATGAATGAATTCAGTAAGGTCACAGGATACAAAATCTATATACAGAAATCTGTTGCATTTCTATACACTAACAATTGAAGCAGCAGAAAGAGAAATTAAGAAAATATTCCCATTTACAATTGGACCAAAAAGAATAAGATATCTAGGAATAAACTTAACCACGGAGGTGAAAGATGTGCACTCTAAAAACTATAAAACACTGATAAAATAAATTGAAGATAAATGGAAAGATATTCCATGCTTATGGATTGGAAGAACAAATACTGTTAAAATATCCATACTTCCCAAAGCAATCTACAGGTTTAATGCAATCCCTATCAAAATACCAAGAGAAATTTTCACAGAAGTAGAACAAATAATCCTAAAATTCATCAGAATCACAAAATAACCCAAATAGCCAAACCAATCTTGAGAAAACTGTAGATACCCCAATCCTAGATTTCTAGATATATCACAAAGCTATAGTAATCAAAACAATATGGTACTGGCACAACAATAGACACATAAAGAAATGAAAAAGAACAGAGAGCCCAGAAATAAACCCATTATTATATGGTAGATTAATCTTCAACAAAGTAGGAAAAATATGAATGAGAAACAGACAGTCCTTTCACAAATGGTGCTGGGAAAATTGATCAACTATATGCAAAAGAATAAAACCAGAAAACTTTCTTATTCCATACACAAAATTAAACTCAAAATGGGTTAAGTACCTAAATGTGATACCTGAAAACCACAAAAATGCTAGAAAGAGCACAGGCAGTAAATTTTCTGACATTGGCCACATCAACATCTTTCTAGATACGTCTGCTGAGGCAAGGGAGGCCTTTTATGTCTAACCATGCTGAATGGGAGAAGATATTTACAAATGACATATCTAATAAAGGGTTAGTATCCAAATATGTAAATAATTTATACAACTCAACACTGTAAATCCATATGAACATAAGACATGAACAGGCATTTTTCCAAAGAAGACATCCAGATGGCGAACAGACACAAGAAAAGATTCTCAACATCGCTCATCATTAAGGAAATACAAATCAAAACCATGATGAGATACCACCTCACACCTGTCAGAATGGCTAAAATAAAAAATACAAGAAACAAACATTGGCAAGGATGTGGAGAAAAAGAAACCCTTGTGGACTATTGGTGGCAATGCAAACTGGCACAGCCACTGTGGAAAATACTATGAAAGTTCTTCAAAAAATTAAAAATAGAATTACCAGGAGAGCCTGGGTGGCTCAGTTGCTATGCCCAACTTTGGCTCAGGTCATGGTCTCACAGCTTCTGAGTTCGAGCCCTACTTTGGGCTCTCTGCTGTCAGTGTGGAGCCCACTTTGATTACTGTCTCCCTCTCTCTCTGACCCTCCCCAGCTCATTCTTTCTCTGTCTCAAAAATAAATGAAAACATTAAACATTTTTTAAAAATAGAATTACTATATGATCCAGTAATTCCACTACAAGGTATTTACCCAAAGGATACAAAAACACTAACTTGAAAAGATAGATGCACCACTATGTTATTACGCAGCATTATTTACAATAAAATTATGGAAGCATCCTAAATGCCCATCAATAGATGAATGGATAAATAAAAAATATAAAAAAATAAATATATATACATATATATATTGTGATATTAATCATCCATAAAAAAGAATGAAATCTTGCCATTTGTAACAAGATGGATGGACCTAAAGAGTATAATGTTAAGTGAAATAAGTCAGAGAAGGACAAATACCATGTAATTTTATTCATAAGCAGAATTTAAGAAACAAAGAGACAAATTAAAAAAGAAATCAAAACATAGAATCATAACTATATAGAACAAACTGATGGTTACCAGAGGGTTAGTGTGTAGAAGGATGGATGACATAGGTGAAGGGAATTAAGAGTACACATCATGATGAGCACTGAGTAATGTAAAGAATTATTCGATCACTATATTGTACACCTGAAGCCAATATAACATTATATGTTAACTCTGCTGGAATTAAAATGTAAAGTAAATAAAAGCATATAAGGTAACACAGTATTCCAAAAGAATAAAGCATCATGATCAGGTGAATTTTTCCATGAATGCTCAGATAGACCAATATTAGTAAATTTATTAAAATAATTCTTCATATTAACATTTTATCATAAGATAAAAATGAGAATAAAATCATCTCAGTAGATGGTGCAAAAGGCATTTGATAAAGTTCATCTTTTATTTCAAATGAGCATTTTTAGTAAAATAGGAACTTCATTTTAGAAGGAATTAGAGTATACTTCTTTTTATGATAATATGTATTATTTGAAATCAAAAGCTAGCATCATGCTCAACAAGGAAATATTAGAAACATTCACATTAATTTCTGGGTTTGGAAAAAGGTGTCTGAAAGAGTTAGTCAATGCAATAGAAATTAGAAATAGAAACTAGAATTAAGATGTGTAATTATTGAGGGGCACCTCTGAGGCTCAGTGAATTAAGTGCCCGACTTTGGGTCAGATCATGATCTCACAGTTTGTGAGTTTGAGCCCTGCATCAGGCTCTGTGCTGACAGCTAAGAGCCTTCAGCCTGCTGCAGATTCTGTGTCTCTCCCTCTCTCTGCTCCTCCCCTGCTCATGCTCTGTCTCTCTCTCCTTCAAAAATAAATAAACAGTAGAAAAAAATTTTAAGATGTATAATTTCTTATTGTAAAGGAAATGGTAGATCTATCATCATTTGTAAATGAATTCTATTTTCTGTCTGGAAATATTAATAAAATCTACTGAAAACTGATTAGAAACAATAAGAAATCTGCAAACAAACTAGTTTTACATATATATGTATGTATGTATATGCTTTTCTTATATATTAATGAGAATTAGAAAATTAATTAAATGTAGATACAATTCATAACAGCAACATCTCCCCAACATTCAATTGTAAATTTAACAGAACATGGTCAAAATCAATACCAGGGGAAAATTCTTTATACTTTAGTAAGGAACAGAGACATCAACATGAAAAAATGGAGAAATACACCTAATTCCTAGGTGAGAAATTTAAATATTATAAAGTATCATTTCTTCCTAAATCATTGATTTTCATATATTAATGTTCCTAATAATTCTCTCTGTGAGAGTTTGCCAAAAATAAATATTTCTGAGCTCTGGAAATTTTCAGTAAGTTTATGGTTGAACAAAGAAATTTGCCTTTTTAACAAGTATTTTTGATGCTTTTGATATGATTATTCCATGGACACATATTTTGAGAAATTCTTCCCAGAAACAGTCTAAAAATCAAATGCAACTATAATCAAAATCCACTAGGAATTTCTCATAGAATATTTCAGAAGATAATTCTGAAGTTTATCCAGAAGAATGCATGTGAAAATATCTGGGGAAAACATCTGAAAAGATGAAAATGAAAGGAGCTGTGGTGTTGGGGAGAGTAGGAGATTTAATTTGATATTAAGATATACTATTATATTTTGTTATATATATTGTATTAGTTCAGAAATCAACATCTCAATGAGTAAAATAGCCAATTAAGAATCAAACTCAAGAATAGAAAGGAAATGGAGGGGCCCCTGGGTGGCTCATTGGGTTGAGCATCCGACTTCGGCTCAGGTCATGATCTCACAGCTTGTGAGATCGAGCCCNGAATCAAACTCAAGAATAGAAAGGAAATGGAGGGGCCCCTGGGTGGCTCATTGGGTTGAGCATCCGACTTCGGCCCAGGTCATGATCTCACAGCTTGTGAGATCGAACCCTGCATCAGGCTCTGTGCTGACAGCTCAGAGCCTGGAGCCTGCCTCGGATTCTGTGTCTCCCTCCCTCTCTGTCCCTCCCCTGCTCACACTCCATCTCTGTCTCTCTCTCAAAACTAAACATTAACAATTTTTAAAAAAAAGAATATAAAGGAAATGGGGTGCCTAGGTGGCTCAGTTGGTTAAGCGTCCAACTGTTGATTTTGGCCCACGTCATGATCTCAAGGTTCATGAGATTGAATCCCGCATGTGTGCTGTCAGTGCAGAGCCTGCTTGGGATTCTCTGTCCTCCCAGTCTCTTGATACCCTTCTTCTCCCTCAAAAAATAATACAAATAAAAAAAAATATAAGGGATTGAATGATAAAAGATAATTTAATAGAGAAAGGTATATTATTTAAAAATAGTGTTAGGCTACCTGGCTATCTGTTTGGACAAAACACTCTCACATCAAGCCTCATTCTCCCCTCAAATCCAGATGGATTACATGTCTCAATGTGAAATGAAACAAACCAAAAGACACTATGACATTACTAGTACAAAATGTAAGTGAATAGTTTCTGTCATCTTTCTTTGGGAAAGGACTGTCTAAGGGTGCCATGAAAACCATAACCATTGGTATATTTTAAAAAATTGTTTAATGTTTTATTTATTTCTGAGAGAGAGAGAGACAGCATGAGCAGGGGAGGGTCAGAGAGAGAGGGAGTTACAGAATCTGAAACAGGCTCCAGGCTCTGAGCTGACAGCACAGAGCCCAACGTGGGGTCTGAACCCATGAACCGTGAGATCATGACCTGAGCTAAAGTCGGAGGCTTAACCGACTGAGCCTGGTTGGTTAAAATATACCCTTGTATATTTTATTATAAAACAGTTTTTCAATGAGTGGTTAAATAAAGAACATATATATTTAAAATATAAGCAACAAATAGGAAACTATAACACCAGAGAGCTTTTAAAAATCAATAAGATGAATTCCAATAAAAATAATGCAAACAGGATGTTTAATAGGCAATTCACAGAAGAAATGCAAACGCCCAAAACCTGACTTAGAGAAAATTAAAAAAATAATAGTTATTATTTCTCTCACATTAGATTAGCAAAGGTGAAATATATTGAAATCACCCACTGTATTTTTCAGAATGAGGCAAACAGATATGAAAAATGTAGGCATGTACATTCATAAAACCTCTTTGGAAGGCAATCTGAAAATATTAAAAATTTACAAAATGGACTTGATTTTTTTCTGAACAATGCTATACTTAGGACTTTATATTTTGGAAATAATTACAGGTATGCATAAAATTTTGTTTCAAAGGATATTCACATATAGGATTGCTTACAGAAGAAAACAACTTGCAGTCTAACAATAGGCAATGTGTTAAATAAATTATTGTGTTCTGGGACACCTGGGTGACTCAGTCAGTTAAGTGTCTAACTCTTGATTTCTGCTCAGGTCATGATCCCATGATTCTGAGTTCGAGACCTGCATCAGGCTCTGTGCTGTCCACATTGAGCCTGCTTGGGATTCTCCCTCTCTCCTGTCCTTCCCCCAATTTGTTCTCTATCTCTCTTTCTCTCTTTTTTTATCCAAAATAAATAAACTTTGAAAAGTGTTGTTTTCCTATATAATATAATACAATACCATATAGAGAAATGGATAACAGTAAAAAATGTGTGACTCATACAGACATATGGTTGAATCCTTGTTCCCCAATTTTTAGTTCTGTGGCCTTGGCCAACTGATTTAGTTCCTTTATGCCTCAGTTTCCTAATGGAAATGGATATAACACCACAAATTCATAATATGGATATAAAGATTAAATTGAGAACTTAATGGAAAGTCGTTCACACTATGTCTGACAACATTTTAAAAAATGGCTGCTATGATGATGATGCCTTAACCCAAAGCCATTAAAAGGTAAGTAGATCTATATTTTCCATAGAAAGACATTGCTCACACTGTTCAGTTAAAAAAGTGAGTTGCAAAATAACATAGATGGGTATGATTCATATATACGGTGTGTGTGGGTGTGTCTTGTGTATCTTTCTATCTTTCTAGAGATGATTCTATTAAATAATGTCCTCTTAACACACAACAAAAACTTAACATCCAGGTAGAGTCTTACAGCATATTTAAAGAATGATTATCTCTCTATACTTTAAAGGCAGGATTTGTACATTTATGTACATATGTGTATAATTGAATTGGAGAAGGTACAGTTCTACTTCAAACAGAAGAGCAATAAATGAGTGAAAAAAAGAGGTAAATAAGATGAAATGTAGTACTGTTTATACTCCAAAGAAGGCCAGGGATAAATATTCTTTTACATTCTAAAGATTTCATATAACTTTTTCAACTTTACTAATTAATTAAACAATAATGTCTCATTATCTAATTTGGATAAAAAATACCACATGTTTGCACATATAGGAGGATTAGGAGGAACTTAACAGAGGACCAAGGGGGAGAAGAAGGGGGGAAATAGTGGGGGAAAGGGAGAGAGACAACCATGAAAGACTCTTGAATACTGAGAACAAACTGAGGACTGATGGGTGTGGGGGGAGAGGGGGGAGATGGACATGGAGGAAGGCACTTGTGGGGATGAGCACTGGGTGTTTTATGGAAACCAACTTGACAATAAACTATTTGTAAATAAATAAATAAATAAATAAATAAATAAATAAATTTTAAAAAAGAGGAAGAAAAGCTCAGAGTAGGAAAATGCAATAAAGAGAATAGAAGTTAGAAGAAATCAGGGAATGGAAGCTGAACATAGAAGACAGGAACCTAGAGATGTGGAGAAAAAGCAGAAGGAAGAAATACAAGAAGAGATCTATAAGTCTGGCTGTGTCCCCAAGTCAAAGGCACAACAATACATCTTTTTTATCCTGAGACCCTAATAACACTGTAACTAATATGGCCTTTCCAGATACCTTCTCTTAGTGACTGTATCTCACATATACACGGTTGTGTACATTGCATCACTCCTTGTCATATATACATATCACATGCTACATATACTTGCTCACTCTCAGCTTCACAATATCTTACATAAACACACAGAAATCCACACACTGCAGATATATTCACTGAAGTATTTAATATTCTTATTTATTTACCCTCATGGCCACCAAATCTTTCACAGTAACAAAAGATGTCACAGAGTAGGTACTGAGCCAACTGGATACTGACCAAGGCTGGGTATTTTGTGAACTGACCATGCCTGACTTTTATGTGAAGGATACCGCAGTATGGAGTGTATGTGTGATGGCACCAGCAGTGAGGGCTAGTATCCTCTTCAAAGAACTCAAAGAAGGGACTCAAAGAAGCACAACACTGATTGTAATTGGCCTCACTCTCCGCCTTCTTGCCCTAACTCACCAGGGGGTATGAGGCAGCACTTGCCAGGTTTCTTAGAACAGTGTACCATATGGTCCTGATTCCTTCACATCTCCTAGACCCACAGAACACTTAGAGTACGGAGCTCTTCATGGTATTCCTCAAAGCAAGATTCCTGTTTTCCTTCCAGCCACTTGTCTATTCAGTGGGAGATGGTGGAACAAAAGTAAGCTGAAAGAAACAACGAAAACTGAAGGGCTGACAAAGGAGGGAAAGATAGAATCAGGCAGTTGCTTTTCAACAACAAGAGGCACAGCCTCTATGATCTCCTTGAAAAAAGCCCCATCCTTGAAGAAGAAAGTCTGGGAAAGGATTTGGAGGCTGGGATTCTAGAGAAGAGTGGGAATAGAATTGTTATCTCTGGGAGTCTAGCAAGGAAAAACATTGATGTGTAAGACAGTAAATGACAAAATTTACCTTTCCTAAAACCATGCCCACCCCCCACTCCCCAACTGGTACTGAAGCTTTCTACAGAGTGAGGCCCATCAGTGGCTTTTCCACTTTCACCTTAGGGAAGAAAGGAGGCAGAAACTGGGCTGCAGGGTCACGGGCAAAGAAGTTGAGGGTCAATTGTGGGAGGGAATGATATCTGTAGCCTGAAGATCCAGTCTTGAAAGACAGCACCAGTTGTGGGTTTGCTCCTTAGCAATGTCTCCAAAGATGTGCACTAGAGTCATCCTGAGTGTGACTCCAGCCCAAGCCTTTCTGCCTTACTTAATTCAAGGTACAAACTCCAGTTCTCCTAGGTCCTAGTTCTGAACAGAGCATTTTTTCTTCAAGGAAATATTTAAAGGTGAGGTCCTGAGAATATGTAAACAAGGCATTCCCTGGAGCTTTAAAAGCCCTCAACTTTATTACCTTTCCATCCTCTGAGACATCCTAGGGCACTTGGTGTTATGTTTGAAGTCACAGACTAAAGTCTCCAACTCACACTAACACCTCTTTTTCAAACCTTACACCAATATCATTCCAAATAGCATCGGCAGATATATCCTCAGGGGCTCACAAGTTATCAAGCTTGTGTTTTCATTTATATGGTCATTAAATAGAAATGAAAATGAGAAGATACTGAATTGTCTGGATGCCAACTTTCTGAGTACTACAACTTGATTGTGGAGCTTGCACTTTCATTTTTGGTTATGGTTGCTTTGATGACATATGATCACCTTACATGGTAGAGTTGAATTTGGTTAGCATGATCTTCATATCAATGTGATAATAGGAGTTCTTAGTCAGCAGTTATATCGAAGTTGTTAATTCACTGGACATAAAGTCAAAGCTTTTCTTTTGTGGGAATAATTCCTAGTCAAAGGACAATCTTACAGAATGAGACTTCTAAACTATTAAATTCAGACTTTGGTGAGGCCACATAAAAATTGAACTATTCTTATAATTCTCTCAAGGTAATGAAAACATTTGTTAAAAGGTAAATTTTAGATCCAAATGATGCATTCATATTATTTGAGAGTCAAAAGATGTAAGAGAAAACGGTGGAAGAATCATATGGTAGTACAGCCATGTAGGATTAAAGGAAATGCCCTGAAGCTATTAATCGCTCATCATATTTCAAGTGGCAATTTAGTTTCAGCAAAACATCATTTATCATATTAAGGAAATGCTAGTATTTTGAATTTTATTGCTTTACTGGTTTTGTGGTTTGACTTACACATGATTTATAGTTTAGTTTTGATTTCACAGCACATATAAATCTCTCATTAAAAATAAATGGATTATGTTCCATAGTATAAATATGCCATAATTTATTTAATCATATCCATATTAATGGACATATGGATTATTTCCAATTTTTAGACATTAAAATAATGCCACAGTAACCTTCTTTGAGCATATATCTTTGTGTCCTTGTCAAATATATTTGAAGGGTAATTTCCTGAGGTTTAATTGCAGGATCTTTAAATGTCAATAGGTATTATCAAGTGCCTTATAAAAAGTTGTATTAATTTATATGTCAAAATTATATGAGAGTTTCTAATATATGAAAATTCCAAATTAATTACTAATTTGGTATTACAAAACTCTTCAATTTTGTTAATCATTAGGTTAAAAATGGTATTTCATTTTTAATTTATTTTATGATACCTTATACTTGAAAATGAGCATAATTTTATATGTTTGCTGATCCTTTCATTCCTTTTTTTGTGTGAAGTGACTATTTCCTTTGCTAGTTTTCTTTTATTGGGCTATTCAACTTTTACTGATGTGTAAAACACCTAAATATTATGAAAAATTGACTATTTGATTTTGTCTCAAAAATAAGTCTTTTTCTTCTTTGCCTTTTCTACTTTATCGATTTTTGTATCACATGCTTATAATTTAATCAAGGCAAATCAATCAGTCTTATCCCTCATGACTTGATTTTTGTGTCGATATTTGAAAAGTCTCTATTGTTAAAAGGTTAAATTTTTAAAAAATTCATTGCTTTTTTCTTCTAAGATTTTCATAATTTTGCTTACATACATGGCTTCATTTAATCTTGATACATCTAGAATTTATTTTGATATAAGGAATGCTGTAGAGATCCTACTTCTTTCCCTCACAATGGTCATTTAGTGCCATTTATGGGGAAATTCCCATTAATTATAAATGTCTTTTAAATGAGATACTAAACTCGTACCAATTTTTTTAAACTTGGTATTCTGTTCCTTTAATGACAGAATTAAATACAATTTAATACAAAATTTTTGTATTTCTGTACAAGTACCATGCAAGCTTAATTTCTTTTGCTTTTTGTTTGCTCCCCAGTGAGAGAACTGAGTTAATTCTATTTTTCAGTATATGACATAGTGTATGGTTAGTGATTACAAAGCCCCTCTCTCATTTATTTGTGCATTTATTTTATTGTTTGCTTAATATACACCCATACCTTGCTTGCACTGGTCTAGTAACCATTCTAATGTATGCAGTGCTTTTATCATGTCCTCAAAAAATGATTTTTTATTTGTGCATATATTTTCAACTTATGTAAATGATATTGTTACATGCTTCTTTGTTTATCTTTTTCACTTGGCTCTGAGTCTTTAAAATAATTTGCAATGCCATCTGTTCATCTGGACTTTCTCCCTACTGCTGGGCAATATCCTTGGTGCACATCTCTAGTATTTGCATTCATTCCCTTTCCCAGTGAAGGATACCCAAATTACACAACACCTTACCAACACAAATATTACAGAATACCATATGACTATACCATTCTCTGTGTAAGAAATATTTTGGCTCCATATTTAGCAACAATTGTTACATCATAAAACATGTGCAGGCAAAAGGTGACCAGATAATACTAGATTCTTTCCCAGAATGGATGTACCTCTCTACGTTTCCCAAATGTAAATGAGTATTCCTTTATTTTCTATGTTTTGCCAACACTTTACAGTATCTGACTTTGTAATTTCTGCATGCCTAATAGGGGTAAATAGATATTCCTTTGTTGTTTTAATTTGTATAATTTTCAATAATAATGAATTTGAATATTGCTTTATATTCTTAAAGCCCTTTAAAGTTAATTTTTGTAAATTCCCTTTTTATATCTATTTTTTTTGCATTGAGGATTTCTTCCATTTCTTCTTGATTTTTAGAATTTATTATGAATTCCTGACAGTAAGTTCTCATATCTTAATTGTTTTACATAATGCATATATCTCACCCATTTTCTCATTTATCTTTTAACTTTGTTTATTATGTTCTTCATTGAAGACAAATCACAGATTTTGAGGATATCAAATTCATCAAATTTTCATTATGCTCTGTGCTTTGGAGGTTCCTCACTCTAGGTGAGAAAGATGTTCTTTTTTATATTTTCTTCTATAATGTGATTGCTCTATTTTAATTTTTAGGTATTTTTAAATTATTTAAAAATTTTTTTAATGTTTATTATTTTTGAGAGAGACACACACACAGAACAGGCAGGGGAGGGGCAGAGAGAGGAGGAGACCCAGAATCAGAAGCAGGCTCCAGGCTCTGAGCTGTCAGCACAGAGCCTGATGTGGTGGTGGAACTCACAGACATTAAGATCATGATCTGAGCTGAAGTCAGCTGCCTAACCAACTGAGCCTCCCAGGCACTCCTAACTTATAGGTTTTTAATACATTTATTTTCTTTTATTTTTTAAAGGGAAAGATAATAACTTCTTATTTATTTATTTATATAGTTATCTATCTGTTTCTTTATTTATCTTTGAGAGAGAGCGCATGTGAGAATTGGGGAGAGGCAGAGGAAGAGGGAGAAGAAGAGGGAGAGAGAACACTAAGCAAGCCCCATGCTCTGCATGGAGCCCAAACAAGGAGTTCAATCCTATAACCTTGAGATCATGACATGAGCAAAAGTCAAGAATCTAACGCCTAACTGGATGAGCCACTCAGGTGCCCCTGTATTTAATGCATTTAGAGTCTACATTGTTTTGTTATATTAGGTAGGATTCTAGTTTTAATTTTCTCTAGGTGGTAAACTACTATTTACTAATACTATATACTATTTAGTAGTAAATTAGTATTTACCAGTACTTTCTACTAAACTATTTCTTCTCTTCCTAATGATTTTTGGAATTAACTAAAGGGTCCCAGTCAACTCCAAATCAACACTCTGTCAAAGGTAGCTGTTATTTGGAATTCTAAAAATATAAATTAGTTTTGCCTGTTCTTGAACTTCAAAGAGATGGAATCCTATAGAATATATTTATTATGTGTCTGACTTCTTTGACTAAACATCTTTCTGTCATATGTGGTTGCATGTAGTAGTAGTTCATTCTTTTAAAAATATTCAATAGTATACCAGGGCATGACTCTATCACAATTTATCCTTTGTATTGTCCATGGAAATATATATTATTTCTACTTCTAAGTATTATGAATAGGGCTGTTATTAAAATCCTAGTACATACTTGTGGTGGATATAAATACTCTTTCCTATAAGGTATATATACCACAGAGGAGTCAAACTACTGGATTCTAGGAGTGAAAGCATATTTTCAAGGATAGTTTTCAAGGATATTTCCAAATGGACTTTTTGAATTGATTGTACCAATTTATGATACCATCAATAAAGTAAATTGCTCCATAGTCTCAAACATTTTAATCCATTTTTATGAAGTTTAGTAGTATTTCACTGTGGTTTTAATTTATGTATTCTGGTGGCTAATTATGCTGTGTTCCATTTTATATGCTTATTAGCTATTTGTATTTCCTATGTTATAAGTACATGTTCTAGTCTTTTGCCCATTTTAAAACCTGGAATTTTCTGACTTTTCTTATTTGTGGGAGTTCCTTATATATTCTAGGCAAAAGTCTAAAATTTAGCGTCAAGTTATAAAAATAAGATGGTTGAGAGGTTCAACATGGCGAGGAAGTAGAGGGCTCTGCACTTCCCGCCTCCATCTCTCAAACAAAGAAGGGCTGAAGCCAAAGAACTCTGAACCCCAAGAGTCCGGGAGGAAAGGAGATGGAGTCTACAAGGAAGACAGCCTCATAGGGCTACTTTAAGGAACAAATCAAAGCACACATGGTGGAAAGTCCAAAACATCACTACGAGTAGGGAAATAAAAAAACCAAAGTTACAACAAGAGACCTCAAGTGACAACCCTTCAGAAAACACCTCTTGAATGGCCATGCCCTGGACAGTGTATAAGCCTCCTTTAATATAGCAGAACTCACAGGTGCAGAGCACATAACAAGCTTTTAAAACTTACAAGAGACAGAAAGCTAGCCAAAATGTGAAATGGAAGAATTCTCTTCAAAAGAAATTCTAGGAATAAGTGACAGCTAAAGAATTGATCAAAACAGATATAGGCACATAATTGAACAAGAATTTAGAATAATAGTCATAAAATTAATCAATGGCCTTGAAAAAGGCATAGAAGACAGCAGAGACTCCATTGTTGCAAAGATCATGGATCTTACAGATAGTTATGATTAATTTTAAAATTCTATAAATGAGGTGCAAAATAAAATGGAGGCAGCCACTGCGTGAATTGAAGAGGCAGAGAGGAAAATAGATGAATTAGAAGATAAAATTATGGAAAAAGAGGAAGCCCGCACAAAGAGAGACAAACTGTTCCAGACATGAAAGGAGAATTCAAGAATGGAGCGTTGCGATCACACAGAACAATATCCTTGTCAAATGAATTCCATAAGAAGAGAGAGAGAGAAAGGGGCTGAAGTGGTACTTGAACAAATCATATCTGAGAACTTCCCCAACCTGGGGAAGGAAACAGACATTGAAATCCAAGAGGCACAGAGAACTTCCCAGAGATGTAACTTGAATCGATGTTCTGCATGACATATCATAGTGAAATGGGCAAAATATAAGGATAAAGAGAGAATTCTGAAAGCAGTTAGGGATAAACAGGTCTTAACTTACAAAGGTAGACACATAAGGGTAGTAGCAGACCTATCTACTGAAACTTGGCAGATCAGAAAGGAATGGCAGGAAATCTTCAATGTGATGAACAGAAAAAATATGCATCCAAGAATCTTTTATCTAGCAAGATATCTATTCAGAATAGAAAGAGAGATAAACATTTTCCCAAGCAAACAAAAACTGAAGGAATTCATCACCACTAAATCAGTCCTAAAAGAAATTCTAAGGAGGACTCTATGAGGGAAATGTTGCAAGGAACAAAAAGTACCAGAGACATCACTCCAAACATGAATCCTACAGAGAACACAATCACTCTAAACCCATATTTTTCAATAATAAACCTGAATGCAAGTGAACTAAATGCTCCAATCAAAAGACATAGGGTATCAGAATGGATTAAAAAAAAATAAGACTCATCTATTTGCTGTCCGTAAGAGACTCATTTTAGACCTGAGGACATCTTCAGATAGAAAGTGAGGGGACTGGGAAATATCTATTATGCTACTAGAAGTCAAAAGAAAGCTGGAGTAGCCATACTTATATCAGAAAAACAACTTTAAAGAGAGTCACAAGAGATGTAGAAGGGCATTATATAATTACATAATTACATAATATAATTACAGGGTCTATCCATCAGGAAGAGCTAACAATTATAAATGTCTATCCACCGAATTCAGAAGCATACAAATATACAAAACAGCTAATAATAAACATAAGAAATCTTATTGATAAAGAGGTGCTAATAACAGGGGGCTTTAACACTACACTTACAGCAATGGATAGGTCAACTAGACAGAAAATCACTAAAGAAACAATGACCCTGAATGACACATTGGACCAGATGGACTTGACAGACATATTTAGAATACTACATCCCAAAGCTATGGCATTCACTTTCTTCTCGAGTGCACATGATACATTCTCCAAGATAGATCACATACTGGGTCATAAAGCAGCCCTCAATAAATATAAAAGAATGGAGATCATACTACGCACACTTTCAGATCAAAATGCTAAGAAACTTGAAATCAACCACACGAAAAAGTCTGGAAAACCTTCAAAAGCATGGAGGCTAAAGAACACCCTACTAAAGAACCAATGAGCCAACCAGGTAAATAGAGAAGAAATTAAGAAATATAGGGAAACAAATGAAAATGAAAATACAACAAAACAAACTCTTTGGAATGCAGAAAAGACAGTCCTAAGAGAAAAGTTCATTGCAATCCAGGCATATTTCAAGAAACTAGAAAAAGCCCAAATACAAAATTTAACAGTGCACCTAAAGGAACTAGAAGCAGAGCAGCAAGAGCATCCCAAACCCAGCAGAAGAAGATAAATAATAAAGGTCAGGGCAGAAATAAACAATATAGAATCCAAAAACCAGTTGAACAGATCAATGAAACCAAGAGTCATTTTTTTGAAAAAATAAACAAAATTGATTAACCTCTAGCCAGGTTTCTCAAAAAGAAAAGAGAGAGCACCCAAATAGACAAAATCATGAATGAAAATGGATTTATTACAATCAATCCTTCAGAAATACAAGCAATTATCAGGGAATACTATGAAAAATTATATGCCAACAAACTGGACAACCTAGAAGTAATGGACAAATTCCTCCACACCCACACACTAGCAAAACTCAAATGGGAAGAAATAGAAAATCTGAATAGACCCATAACTAGTGAAGAAATTCAATCAGTTATCAAAAATTTCCCAACAAATAAAAGCTCTGGGCCAGATGGCTTCCTTGCGGAATTCTACCAGACATTTATTTTTTTATATATATTTTTTTATTTATTTCTAAGAGAGAGAGAGACAGCGTGAGCAGGGGAGGGTCAGAGAGAGAGGGAGACACAGAATCCGAAGCAGGCTCCAGGCTCTGAGCTGGCAGTCAGCACAGAGCCCGACGTGGGGCTCGAACCCACGAACCGAGAGATCATGACCTAAACGAAAGTCGGATGCTCAACCGACTAAGCCACCCAGGCGCCCCTCTACCAGACATTTAAAACAGAGTTAATACTCATTCTTCTCAAACCATTCCAAAAAATAGAAATCGAAGGAAAACATCTGGACTCATTCTACAAAGCCAGCATCACTTTGATTCCCAAACCAGACAGAGACCCAGGAAAAAAAAACAAAAAAAAGAGAGAGAGAGAGAGAGAGAGAATTACAGGCCAGTATCCCTGATGAATATAAATGCAAAGTTCCTCAAAAAGATACTAGCAAATCAAATCAACAGAACCTAAAAAAAAAAATTATTCGCCATGATCAAGTGGGATTTATTCCTGGGTTACAGGGCTGGTTCAATATTTGCAAATCAGTCAATGTGATACATCATATTAACAAACGAAAAGATAAAACCGTATGATCCTGTCAATAGATCCAGAAAAATCATTTGGCAAAATACGGCATCCTATCTTAATAAAGACCCTCGAGAAAGTCGGGATAGAAGGAACTTACTTAAACATCATAAAAGCCATTTATGAAACGCGCACAGTGAATATCATCCTCAATGGGGAAAAACTCGAGAGCTTTTCCCCTGAGATCAGGAACACCGCAGGGATGTCCACTCTCACCACTGCTGTTTAACATAGTGCTAGAAGTCCTAGCATCAGCAATCAGACAACAAAAGAAAATAAAAGGCATCAGAATTGGCAAAGATGAAGTCAAACTTTCACTTTTCGCAGATGAAATGTTACTCTACATAGAAAATGTGATAGGCTCCACCAGAAGTCTACTAAAACTGATCCATGAATTCAGCAAAGTTGCAGGGTACAAAATCAACGTACAGATATCGGTTACATTTTTATACACCAACAATGAAGCAACAGAAAGAGAAATCAGGAAACTGATCCCATTCAAAATTGCACAAAAAAAACCCATAAAATACCTAGGAGTAAACCTAACCAAAGATGTAAAAGATCTATATGATGAAAACTATAGAAAGTTTATGAAGGAAATTGAAGACACAATGAAATGGAAAAACATTCCATGCTCATGGATCAGAAGAACAAATATAGTTAAAATGTCATTACTACCCAAAGCAATCTACACATTCAATGCAATCCCAATCAAAATTGCACCAGCATTCTTCTCAAAGCTAGGGCAAACTATCCTAAAATTTGTATGGAATCACAAAAGACCCTGAGTAGCTAAAGTAATATTGAAGAAGAAAGCCAAAACGGGAGGCATCACAGTATCAGATTTTAGCCTCTACTCCAAAGCTATAATCATCAAGACACTATGGTATCAACACAAAAACAGACACATAGACCAATGGAATAGAATAGAGAACTCAGAATTGGACCCACAAATGTATGACCAACTAATCTTTGACAAAGCAGGAAAGAGTATCCAATGGAAAAAAGACAGCCTCGTTAACAGACGGTGCTGGGAGAACTGGACAGAAATATGCAGAAGAATGAAACTAGACCACTTTCTTACAGCATACATAAAAATGAACTCAAAATGGATAAAGAACCTGAACGTGACACAGGAAAACGTCAAAACCCTAGAGGAGAAAGCAGGGAACAACCTCCTCTACCTCAGCCGCAGCAATTTCTTACTTGACACATCCCCAAAGGCAAGGGAATCAAGAGCAAAAATGAACTATTGGGACCTCATCAAGATAAAAAAAGCTTCTGCATGGCAAAGGAAACAATCAACAAAACGAATAAGCAACTGACAGAATGGGAAAAGAGAGTTGCAAATGATATATCGGATAAAGGGCTAGTATCCAAAATCTATAAGGAACTTACCAAACTCCACACCCAAAAAACAAATAATCTAGCGAAGAAGCGGGCAGAACATGAACAGACACTTCTCCAAAGAAGACATCCAGATGGCCAACAGACACATGAAACGATGCTCAGGTCACTCATCGTCAGAGAGATACAAACCAAAACCACACTGAGATACCACCTCACGCCAGTCAGAGTGGCTAAAATGAACAAATCAGGAGGCAACAGATGCTGGCGAGGATGTGGAGAAATGTGAACCCTCTTGTACTGTTGATGGGAATGCAAACTGGGCAATAATCTGCAATACAGTGTGGAGTTTCCTCAAAAAATTAACAATAGAACTCCCCTATGACCCAGCAATAGCACTGCTAGGAATTTACCCAAGGCATACAGGAGTGCTGATGCATAGGGGCACATGTACCCCAAAATTCATAGCAGCACTTTTAACAATAGCCAAATCATGGAAAGAGCCTAAATGTCCATCAACTGATGAATGGATCAAGAATATGTGGTTTATCTATACCATGGAATACTACATGGCAATGTGAAAGAATGAAATCTGGCCATTTGTACCAATGTGGATGGAACTCAAGGGTATTATGCTAAGTGAAATAAATCAGGTGGAGAAAGACAGATATCATATATTTCACTCATATGTGTCAGGAGAAACTTAACAGAAGACTATGGGGGAGTGGATGGGGAAAAAATAGTTGCAGAGAGGGAGGGAGACAAACCATAAGAGACTCTTAAATACTGAGAACAAACTGAGGACTGATGGGAGTGGGGGAGAGGGAAAGGAGGGTGATGGGCACGGAGGAGGGCTCTTGTTGGGATGAGCACTATGTGTTATATGGAAACCAGCTTGACAATAAACTATATTTGAAAAAAATTTTTAAATAAAAAATACAAATAAAATGGTTAAACTATTAATCAGTGAAGAATCCATTATTATCTGGAGCACATCATATTCACATTCTACAAATGAAGTTCCTCAAAATCATACATAGAACAGAGTTGCAACCTAGAACTTAGAAACTAAATTCTTAATTCCAATAATATAACACTTCCCCAAAGAGAATACAGATAAGAATGGAACCCATAAACAGAGATGTGAATGCTAACTGCATGTTATTTTCTTTTTTTTCTTCTTTTTTACAAATCGTTTTTGTCAAGTTGGTTTCCCTATAACACCCAGTGCATGTTATTATCTATTCTCCTTATAAGCATTTGGGAACCTCTGAGAGAAAACACAGATCAAGATCCACCCTAATGATCCAGAATTCTCCTGAGAACTTGAGCCACTCCAGAGACTGCTCATGGTATCCTTCTGTTGACTTCATTTAAATGAATCTATGCACAGTATGCCATGGAGACGGAACAGAAAGACATGGAAAATATGGGGATTTCCCTTTCTGTCTTGTCCTTCATCTTGACTTTGGAATTTTACTGAGCTCTTTGACTCAGATGACTTATGACAAGATGCCTGTAGTCTTGCAGTCTCCACTCTGCCCACTCCTGCAGCTAATACACCTGCAGCAGTTTCCCCCTCAACAGTGAGATGTTTTTACTAGCTTCGACATGCTAATTTGATCTTTCTTCCTCCACCAGATGAGAAAATGTTGGTAAGATTATTAAAGGGATGGAAATAGTAGGCACAAGTTGAACAAAAGTAATAACCTAGCATATATTGGGAGTGAGTTGGTTTCTATCTCTTCATAAATTTGGTTTTTTAAAATTCAACTAATTCTGTCCAATCAGATTCTTAGGGCTAAGTCTTCGGTAATAGATCTAGCCAACATTTTTATCCACAGTGGATCTACTTTATCAAATCACAACTACAGTGTCAAATTCCCTGTGAAGAAGATTCATGGCCCTCATCTAAAGGAGACATAAGCAGAATTTCCATGGAATCAGTATTGGTCTTGATCCTTTGAGTGGGGATTTTTATGCCTCTGTTGAGCTGGGCTTGGAAGACTGTAAGTGGGTATGGAGGGCAGGAAATAGGTGATTTTGAGCACAAAAGATCTTGGAAGCAGAACTGAAATTTAGTACTTGTTTTTAATTGATTCCTATGGGTTCCCTCAGAATCTTCTTCCTAAAAATAATGTCAGATTAGACAACGCATGGCCCTATGATCCTATCATATTGTTTGATTCATAATATACATCATTTTTGAAAAATGAACTTAAAAGTTAATGTCAAATTTAGGGAAAATGCAAAAAAATGGAGAGAAAGTTTCCAATATTAACATGATTTTCTTTCAAAAGCTTGACCCTGGGGGCAGAATTCACAGTCACCTGGAGGAACATTTTCTCCTCCACATTTGCAATAAGGAGAGGAGATAAGAGGAGAGGTCAGGAGAGGTCAGGGTTGTAGCCTTCTACCAAAGTGCCAGGATTGGTGAAAGATCCTATCTGACAGATCACAAGTCACACTCATCTCTGACTCACATTGACCTCTCTGTCTCCTGGTATTTTGACTCAGGTCAAATTAGCTCAAAAGACATGTGTTGCATACTTATTTTGTGCCAGCATTTATCCTATTTGCTGTGAATAAAGGTGAGTCAGATGTGGTCCCTGCCCTTGAACATCTTACTGTCACAGAGAAAGAAAGTAATTTCAATGTAATGTTATTATCTATGATGGAAGTAAGTACATGATGCTAAAGGTACACTTATATATTTAGTTTGTGAATGTGTTTATTTGTTTATGTCTATACCTATATGTGTTTGGAGTGAGTGGGCGTGGGGAATGGGAAAAGTGTGTGATTCAGAAAGGAAGGTATTCCTGGATAATATTTTTCCTGAATGTAATCTTTAAAAACCTGTAGGTATTATCCAGATGAAGGTATAGAAATCAGCAATATTCTGTAGATGCCCTTTCATTAAGTTAACCGCTGATTATAGGCATCACTTAAAACTTTGTGACAAGTGTTTAGTTTTATGCTATCTATTTTCATCAAAACTGAGAATAGTTGCTTACCATTTAATTTTCCCTGAGCTTTAGAGCCATGAATTAATTTCTTCCCTGGGAAGTGTGTGAACTGTGGTGGAGAGAGAAGCAAAGTCAAAAGGACCTGGGGAGACTCTAAGAACTCATCAGGTAATACTTTCCACCAGATGGATGGTAATTCTGAAGTTACTATCTTAAAATAGTGTGTGGTCTCAAAATGTATTTTTTAAAGTTTATTCATTTTTGAGAGAGAGAGAGAGATTAGGGAGAGGCAGAGAGAAAAGGAGAAAGAGAGAGAATCCTAAGCAGGCTACATGCTGTCAGCACAGAGCTCAACATGGGGCTCAAACTCACAAACCGTGAGATTATGGCCTGAGCGGAAATCAAGAATAACATGCTTAACCGACTGAGCAACCAGGGTGCCCCTCAAAATGTATTTTTATGTTAGCTCTTTTGGCAATGGAGTACATTTTTCTTTAGATCAATTCTATATTAGTTTGATTTAAGTTATTGTTGTATTATACAGGCTCACTCGGCCCAGTACATTCATTCATCAAACTATTATTTGCTGTGAACCTATGATGTTCCTGGGACCATACTGTCACTGAGGATGAAACATGCCTATAGTTCGGTTCCTCCTATCTGAGATTCTCTGGCGTCAGGAGCTGAGTCTTTTTCCTCCAGTATCAAGCATGTAGTTGGCCAATAACATTTGATCAACAAATAAGGAGACTGAATATTCAAAGAGTGATGAATGTTCAAGGAAAGTGGTGCTAACTCTAGTAGTGGGCATACATTTGAATAAAGGGATTATGTCCTACAAAAATCAGTGGGGTATAAAAATACACTGTGTCCTACTTATGTGGCAAGAAAAATGGGTAGAAAGGTGGCCTGTAGTCAGATAGGGGAACCATAAATATGATTGTTCATATTAATGATTTATTTATTTATTTATTTATTCTTTCAGTGATAAATTGGAACCTTTCATCACTTTGACTCACAGACCTATCCAGATACCTAGGACCCCATTATCAGATTACATAGAATATAATACTGTCTTTTTTAGAAAACTGGGAATTTAGCCTAGGGGTTCTTAACTTAAACTTCAAAGTATTCTTCACTTTAGATGTGAATGCNCAAGCTCATTATTTTGAAATTAAGGTGGTTATTAGGCCTGTCATAACATTTTGAATTTTAATGTGTTAATAGAGAAGCACATGTATTGTTACATATTTGCTTTCTGAAACTATTTTAATAACTGTACTTTGATGTGCTTTAAAGTCATTTAGCATAATCAAGGTCCATCCATGTTGTTGCAAATGGTATGATTTCCTTGTTTTTTATAGCTGAATAATATTTCGTTGTATATATACCACAACTTCTTTACTCATTTATACATTACTGAACACTTAGGTTTTTTCCATGTGTTGGCTATTGTTTTGTTTGTTTGTTTGTTTTTAAGTAGGCTCCATGCCCAGCACAGAGCTCCACTCGGCCCAGTTAGGAGCTTGAACTCACAACCCTGAGATCAAGACCTGAGCTGAGATTGAATCGGACACTCAACAGACTGAGCCACTCAGGCATCCCCATGTCATAGCTATTGTAAATAATGCTGCTCTGAACATGGGGGTATAGATATCTTTTCAAGTTAGTGTTTTCATTCCCATTAGATATATTCCCAGAAGTGGATTTCCTGGATCACATTGTAGTTCTATTTTATTTTTTGAGCATCTTTTATACTGTTTTCCATAGTGGCTGTACCAATTTACAATCCCACCAACAGTGGATAAGGGGTTCCCTTCTCTCCACATCCATGCCAGCATTTGTTATCTCTTGTCTGTTTATGATGGCCATTCTAACAGCATGCGGTGACATGTGGCCCTGTGGTTTTAATTGGCATTTACCTAATGACTAATGAGTTCTTTATATATTCTGTATATTAATCCCTTGTCAGATATACAGTTTGCAAAAATTTGTTCCCCCTCCATAGGTTGGTTTTCACTTTGTTGGTGGTTTCTTCTGTTGTGCAGAAGCTTTTTAGTTTGATGTAGTCCCACTTGTTTATTCTTTATTTTGTTCCTTATGCTATAGGTGTCATATCCAAAAATTCATTACCAAGACCGATGTCAAGGAGCTTTATTCTTATGTTTTCTTCTAGGGGTTTCATGGTTTCAGGACTTACATTTAAGTCTGATCCATTTGAAGTTAATTTTTGTGAGTGGTATAAGAGATGAATCTAGTTTCATTCTATTACATGTGAATATCCAATTATCTCAATGCCATTTACTGAAGAGACTGTCTTTCCTTCAATGAACATTCTTTATTCCCTTTGCAAATATTAGTTGTCCACATATATTTGGGCTTATTTCTCAGTTCTCAATTCTGTCCCATTGGTTTATTTGTCTACATTTATGCTAGTACCATACTGGCATTGATGACTATAGCTTTTGATGACTATAGCTTTATCATATAGCTTTTTAGCTTGAAATCAGGAAATGTGATGCCTCTTGCTTTGTTATTCTTTCTCAGGACTCCTTAGGCTATTTGGGGTATTTTGTGGCTCCATATAACTTTTAGGAGTGTTCTATATACTTCTGTAAAAAATGCCATTGGGACTCTCCATAAGGATTGAATCTATAGATGGCTTTTGGTAGTATTGACATTTTAATAGTATTAATTCTTCCAATCATGAATATGGGATAGCTTTCCATTTATTTGTGTCTTTGATTTCTTTCATCAATGTCTTATAGTTTATGATTCATAATGAGAATTTTCACCACCTTAGTTAAATTTATTCCTAAGTATTTTATTGTATTTGATGCTAATATAAATGGGATTGATTTCTTTGTTTTTTGGAAAATTTGTTAATAGTATATAGAAATGCTACTGATCTTTTTTAAAAAAATTTTAATAGTTTTTATTTATTTTTGAGACAGAGAGAGACAGAACATGAGCAGGGCAGGGACAGAGAGAGAGGGAGACACAGAATCTGAAACAGGCTCCAGGCTATGAGCTGCCAGCACAGAACCCAATGCAGGGCTCAAACCCACGAACCGTGAGATCATGACCTCAGTGGAAGTCGGTCGCTTAACCGACTGAGCCACCCGGGCGCCCCAAAATGCTACTGATCTTGTATATTGATTTTGTATCCTGCAACTTTACCAAATTCATTGATTAGATCTAACATTTTTTTAATTGACTCATTAGGATTTTCTATATGTAAAATCATATCTGCAAATATAGACAGTTTTGCTTCCTCCTTTCCAATTGTGATATCTTTTATTTGTTTTGCCTGATTTCTCTGGCTAGGATTTCTAGTACTATATATAGAAGTGGGCATCTTTCTCTTGTTCTTAGAGGAAAAGCTTTCAATCTTTCACCACTGAGGATATTAACTGTGAACTTGTCATATATGTCCTTTATTATATTGAGATACGTTCCTTCCATAAATAATATGTTAAGAATTTTTATCACAGTGTCTCTTCGATTTGGCCATTCCTGAGTTATATCCTTTCATAATAAAATAANCCTTTATTATATTGAGATACGTTCCTTCCATAAATAATATGTTAAGAATTTTTATCACAGTGTCTCTTCGAATTTGGCCATTCCTGAGTTATATCCTTTCATAATAAAATAGTGATCTAGTAAATTAAAAAAAAGAGTTTTTGTCACAAATGGATATTGAATTTTGTCAAATGCTTTTTTTTCTATGTCTGTTGAGATGATCATATGATTATTTTCTTTCATTCTATTAACATAATGAGAAATGTGCCACTGGCTGAGAACAGTTGGATATGACTGCTTTCTTAGTTCTCTACCCAAGTGAGGCTGTAGGATAGGCTCTGTGGTTGCCTGGATTCTCGGGTCAGGCTTACTAGGTGATCAGGACTGGGTACTGTATTCAGTAATAGTATATGAAATCACTTCCCTGCACTGGCAGGGCAGCAGGACAGAACCCAAAGCCTGTAAAACTCATTGTTTAAGGACCCCAATCAACCCAGAGTGTGCACTGAATTCCCTGGTCAAGTGAGGTCACGAGGTTTGCTCTGCAGATGAAAGAAGCCACAGCTGTGCTCTTTGCTCAAGTGCCACTACATGTAGGGCTGTTGTAAGGGCTATGCAGCCTTCAGTGTGCTCTGGTTAGCTTCTTTGGCTGGACAAGCTGAAGGCTATATTCAGTGATGAATGGGACCACAAATTAGATTTCTTGCCTGAGCACAGTGGGAGAGGAGTTCTAAAGCTGATTAAGCCTTTTGTTTGTTGTCTTTACATACTCTAAGTTTCCTGATGCAAAAGAGCCACTAGCTTTTCTCTACAAACTCCTCGGTCTGCGCACTTGCCTCCTAGCTTGAGTGCCCCTGGACTACACTGCTTCTAGGAGCTGTCACCAGCCCTTTCAGTCAGATGGTGCCAGAAGACACTCTTGACAGTGGTGCGCTATATTCTACCTCTCTAGCCTGGGTGGGAGGGGAATGGACCACTCCAGGCTACTCTTAATTTCTCAGGCAGTCTACTTAGTTGGGAGGGGCTGGAAATTACCTTCATCCCAGGTTCTGAATTAACTCCGCTGCCTATATGTAGCACAGGAATGTTCCAGTGGTACTGGCTTTCCTCTGGGCACAATCGGCTCTACCCACCCATATCTCAGCTTGAGTGCTGCTGGGCTGTACTACTTTCAGGAGTTGCCATCAGCCCTTCCGGTCAGGTGGAGTCAGAAGACATTCTTCACAGCAGGTAGGGTTGTGATTTAGCTCCTTTTCGGGTCATGGGCAAACTGGGCTCTAGGGCCATCAAAACTCCTTTGAGGATCTGAAACAAGCGGATCTGCACCCCATCTTGTTTTCTGGTCAGAGTGCTCCCCTTACCTGGTTCTGCAGATGAGCAAAACTGCTTGTTGGGATTAGTCTTTGGGCACTGCAAGTATGAATTTGATCTGCCAAGATTTGTGTGTTGATTGTTGTGAGCCCCTCCTTCCTTCTCTATCATAATCAGATTCCCAAGAGTTGAGCCTCACTGATTGCCCTGTAGTCCTTGTGGTGTGCGATTAGAGTAGGGGCTCACTCATAAAGCAACCCACAATGTTGAGGTGGTGCAGGTAGTCTTCCCTGGGTTTTCTTTTCCTACTAGAGGAATAGGAGGCTCAGGGGAGACCTCTCCACATGGTGCTGTGCTGGCCTGGGGGAAGGACAATCCAGTCAGCATGAAGCTGCTTCTCTTACTTTTCTAATGCCACCTTTCTTGGTCTCTGTGGTGAAAGATTGCTTCAGCCTCATCACTGTATTTTAGGTTTTTTCTCAGTGATGTCTTATTCTTGAATAGTTGTTGGTTGTTCTTCTTGTGAGGGGGAACAAAGTCAGGAACAAATTCTATGTTGTCATCTTAATGACATCATAGGCTTTTTAAACAAACGTGTTAAACCATCTGATTAGATTATTTTTATTACTTTATTTAATTAATAATAATTGATCAAATAAATCTCTATGCTATGTCTAAAAAAGGGCACAAAAATGAAAAAAATATATAGTTTTCAAAGGACTAATATATAGTTTTCAAAGGACTTTTTAATCTCTGAGACAAATACACGGATAATACAAAGCAGGGAGGGAAGGTAGATTAGTGCTATTTAGTCTGAACATGGAAAACTAGCCAACCTGGTGGCTTCAAATGAAAATGTTGTAATGGTGTGTCTGCTATTTTGGAAGTTTACTGATGGTTAAGATTGATATTTGGGAGTTCCAGCCAAAGCTTGGGATGGGATTGCCGAAGAGATTATGGTACACTATCCAGTTACTCCTTGGTTTCCTGGTTCTTTCAAAAACAAGTTATTTTCTCCAAGAAAAATGTCATTTCTGCAAAGCACTTTGGCTCTTTTTGATTTGTTATACCTTAGTGACCTTCTTTTCAGGGAAGAGACAACAGGAAGAGTTGTATGGCCAAAGAATTAAAACAACAACAACAACAATTTGAGCTCCTGGGTGGCTCAGTTGGTTAAGTGTCCGACTTTGGCTCAGGTCATGATCTTGCGGTCCGTGAGTTCTGGCCCCACATCAGTCTCTGTGCTGATAGCTCAGACCCTGGAGCTGCTTCAGATTCTGTGTCCCCCTCTCTCTCTGTCCCCGCCCCCTTAAAAATAAATAATAAAGCATTAAAATTTTAAAAAACTAACAGTCTATACCATCATAAGATGGGAGGGGCATGGCCATAGATGCATAAGTTTTAAGAGCTTTAGCTGATAATAANACTTGCTGAGTAGCTCCCTTAGCAAGATTGGAATATTGTAAGGTCCTTGGGCCTTGTTGTGGACCCACCCTCCATCCTTCATCTAGCCCAGGGTTGGTACTTCCTTCCATCTAGCACTTCCTTTGTAGAAGAAGAAGGACAATATTTCATGGACCAACACAATGAGGGTCTGCTCCCTTCCTGTTTTTTTGACATCTAAAGAAAATTCATATTTTATTAACTCTGGAACCTATCAAATCTGTCTTTTTAAAATCATGTTTTATATATTACTATCAATCTATCCCAGATCCTATGCCAACTCTTATCTTTTGAATCCCTTTGCATTATCAAATAATCAATAAATTAACAAACATTACTTAGTCACTATGAGCTAGGCGTACATGTATGTGTGCCTGCACATGAGTTTGTATGTGTGTTTGAAGTGGGTAGTGAAGAGCATGGTACAATGAAGCAGAATATATGAGTTCTGCTGTCCTTCTTACACTCTGCTCACACCCCTAATAAGGGACGTGAATATTTTATCTATCATATAAAGGTAAATAGAGGATTTTGGAAGCTAACAAGAGATAGTGACATCCCAGGGCTAGCAAGAGTAAGAAAGAAGCAGGTACCAACCCTGGGCCAAAAGGACAATGAGAGCTTGGAAAGGGTAGCCGTCTGAAAGCCAACAGACAGGAGCTGTGGACTTAGATGTATGGAAGTGAGAAAGCCACAGGAATAAGTATTTCAAGTTCATTCTCTACCTATCTTCTGACTTCCTGTTACTGTATTAAAATAAAATCCAGGATAAGTTCCCCATCTGAAGATACTTATTTTAATTCTGTCTACAAAGTCCTTTTTCCTTTATAAGGTAACATATTTATATGTCCTGGGATTAGGACATGGACATCTTTGGGGAATCCTTGTTCTGCCTGCCAGAACAATTTATTTTACAAGTAAAATAAATGTAAAGGAGTGATTAAAGTTTGGTTACAACTGGGGATTATAAATGTATAGGGGTGTCAATCCACTTAGCTGTGTGATTGCTGCTATCCAAACAGAACCCCATGATCTATCTTTTCTTTTACAAATTCCTGTAGTGACAATTTAGAACGTGCTGCCCTTCTAGATTCCTTGCTACATGAGAGCCCTTGATACCTGTGTGGGGGATTGAAATAGCCCTGTTCCCTCCATAGCACACAGAGATAGAGTTATAGAGTTTGTGGAGAGGACATGCCTATGCAGTGAATGCTATTTCACTCTGTTAATTTCACTAATTAACACAAAGCTGTGGTGCACACATCCCAAGTCTGCTATTTTACAGGAATCCACAGTTGGGCTATGTTCACTGGATAAAACCATAAAGACAGGCTGCTACACTGGTTGAGTGATATGCAGGCTTAAAAAGGACAGCTGATTTCATCTGATCAAAACAAGATTACATAAAATGGTTAGTAAACAAGGAATCTTTGGGTTATTCACAGAAGTTTCCTAGAATTTTGTACACTTACACTGAACTTTGGATTCCTTGACACAGCTTCTGTCAAGCAACTCTCATATCCAAGGTGAATAATTTGAGATTGAGGCTGTGTCCATGTTGAGTAGTCTTTCTCCAGATAAGACACAAACCAATTATTGTAGTGGAGGAAGAAGTCCTAATATGCTATCCCTCTAAACATGGGTACTTTATAAGCCAGTAGAGGTTTTTAAGTATTGCTTTATTATTTCTCTTTACCACTAGAACACAAATTCCACAAGGTAAGAAATTTGTCTATTTTATTCAGGAATCTGTGTTCAGAGCCTAAACAGAGTCTGACACATGCTGAATGCATTGAAAATTTTGAGTTCGAACTCAAAGTTTGCTGAAAAAAAGTGAGTGAAAGAATGAAACAAAACTCTTATTTATTATCACCATTATCATATATGTACCTTGTAAACAAAAAAGATCCTTGAAAGTGGCGGTAGAGCTTTTGGACAAATAGAAAAATGCAAAGCTGAAGATTATAAAAAGACATGGGTGAAGAAGTTCAACAAAAGTTAAAACAAGTGAAGAATGGCAAATTGTAGTGATGTTATCAACCTCCAGATAGGCTCCTAATCTCTGTAAGATAGTGGCATCCTCAGATGCACTGATACCACAGTCCCACAGAATCCTGGGCCTACAGAAGTTCTCTTTCCTCACTCATGATCTTTCATTCAGAAACGGATCCTATTAAAGTCCAAAATTCTAGTGGGTAGAGCATGACTCCTAGACTGAGGAGAGACCAAACCCATTTGAAGAATCTTTTTTTCTCCTTTGTCCTTGCCTTCCACCCCTTCAGTTTCCGTCTCCAGTCAATCAGAGTTTCTGAGGGCCCAGGGTCCTACATATGACNTACCCATATATTCTATTTTCAATACAAATACATTCATTTCTAAACTCAGAATATTGCAATTTGTACAAGGAGACATGGAATATAGAGACTGTGGTTTATTTTGATCCCTGAGCTAAATATTCTCCATGTAGCTATATGTGATCAGAAAAGGGAACACAGAGTCAAGACAGGGTCACCATAGAAAGAATCTCAATGTACTGCATATAAACCCTTTCATCAGTTTCTGTTGGTTGGCTTGTATCTTGATTTTCAAGAAATATGACCTCAAGGTTTACATGTTAATAAATAAAGACCAACTCAAATCTGCAGATGAATACTATCAAATCCGATGAGAAAGAAGTAGAACGTTTCATCAGGGCATCAAGAACCAAACTTCAAAATNTGAAGAATTTTTTTCTCCTTTGTCCTTGACTTCCACCCCTTCAGTTTCCGTCTCCAGTCAATCAGAGTTTCTGAGGGCCCAGGGTCCTACGTATGACTCGCCTCAGTGCAGACTTCACTTCACTGTTCCTTAAGCTGTAGATGATGGGGTTCAACATGGGAGTCACCACTGTGTAGGACAGCGAAAGCAGCTTCTTGCTCTCAGGAGAGGTGCTGGACCGGGGTCGGAAGTATGTGAGGATGGCAGTGCTGTAGAAGAGGGACACAACCAGGAGGTGGGAGGAACAGGTGGAGAATGCCTTGCGTTTCCCCTCCGCTGAGGGCATCCTGAAGATAGTGGAAAGGATGCGGACGTAGGATCCCAGGATCAGCAAGAAAGGAAAGAGGATGAATAAGACAGTGGCCGTCAGAGCCTCCAGTTCAAACAGAGAGGTATCAGCACAGACCAGTGCAATGACAGGGGGGCTGTCACAAAAGAAGTGGTTCACTCTGTTGGGGCCACAAAAAGGGAAGCTGAAAATCCATGTGGTTTGCACGGTGGCCACTGGAAACCCTGAGAACCAAGAGGCAGCTGCTAGCTGGGCACAGGCCCTGCGGCTCATAATGATTGGGTAGCGCAAAGGATCACAGATGGCCACATAGCGGTCATATGCCATGGTGGCCAGGAGGCAGCACTCAGCAGCCCCAAAGAAGAAGAAGAAATACATCTGAGAGGCACAGCCAAGGAAGGAGATGGTTATGTCTTGAATGATCAGAGTCCCCAGCATCTTGGGCACAATGACCAAGTTGAAGCCTATCTCCAGGAAGGACAAGTTCCTGAGGAAGAAGTACATAGGATTTTGTAGAGCTGAGTCAGCTGTAGTGACCAGGATGATGAGAACATTGCCCATTAGGGTAACCAGGTAAACAGTCAAAAAAAGGAGAAATAGTAGAGCTTGTAGCTCAGAGGATAAAGTTGAAAAGCCCACAAGGATAAACTCGCTGACAATTGTCCAGTTTCCCCACATCATTCTTCTGCCCAGGATTTCACTGACATTCATGCTCCAAGAAGGTAGAAGTCTCCATATGGTATTCAGACCTCTATTATAGCCTTAGAAAACCTCCTATGGCCTCATTCTCTACCCTTATTGTTAACAGTTGTTGCAAATCAAAAGGTGTACTTTCCAAAAAACCTCCTGTCTATGGGATTCATAATTGTTTGGAAGAATACTAGCCTTTTTTTCAGACTGAACTGAGGCACACTGTATACATCTATATATCTCCTGACTTTGCTGTATAGAGATCAAAATCACAGCTTCATGTTGGGGCTCCTACCTTATCTTTCTTCAACATTCAGTGGTACTAAAAAAGCAGCCAGGCCAAGCATTTCTGAGGAGAAGGGTCTTAATGCACAATGAAAGGTGATGAGGTGAGCCAGGGTATGTTTTCTGCAGAATGAAAGGGTAGGAAAGAGAAAATCAAAGAAAGTTACCTATGATCCTGAGGAGGAGAACTGAATATGTTCTAATCTCAAGCAGCTGACCCTCAGGATGATTTCAGTATTTTGGAGGAATACCCATATATTCTATTTTCAATACAAATACATTCATTTCTAAACTCAGAATATTGCAATTTGTACAAGGAGACATGGAATATAGAGACTGTGGTTTATTTTGATCCCTGAGCTAAATATTCTCCATGTAGCTATATGTGATCAGAAAAGGGAACACAGAGTCAAGACAGGGTCACCATAGAAAGAATCTCAATGTACTGCATATAAACCCTTTCATCAGTTTCTGTTGGTTGACTTGTATCTTGATTTTCAAGAAATATGACCTCAAGTTTTACATGTTAATAAATGAAGACCAACTAAAATCTGCAGATGAATACTATCAAATCCGATGAGAAAGTAGTAGAACGTTTCATCAGGGCATCAAGAACCAAACTTCAAAACTGAGACCTGAAATTATGATGGATATAAACTTAAATGAAGGAATAAATCTAAAGCACTTGCATGTGACTGGTACAGTACACATGCTAACCATTGTCGTTATTATGAGATAATGCTAGATCTGTCTTCCAAAGTCTACTTCTTATCTATTTATCTACTGCCTAAACTCACTGTAGTCCCTACTTTTCAGTCTCTAGGAGAAAAGAATAATCTATTCAATAAATATTGGTTATCTTCTCTATGCCAGACACCGTTCTAGACACTGAAGATAATACATCAGTAAATAAAACAAACAAAAAAATCTCTGCCCTCATATAACTCATTTTCCAGTATAAAAGACTGACTGTAAACAAATTATATAAATAGGATGTATAGTATGTTAGGTCGTTGTAAGAACAATGGAGAAGAATAAAACAGTGGAGTAGGATATCAGCATTTGAGGTGTGGGGAGGGTCAGAGAAGGCTTCCCTGAGCAGATAATGTTTGAGTAAAGTACTGAATAGGTACAAGATGTGGTCAGGGTGGTGAAGGAAGGAGGGTGGTGAACAGCCAAAACAGCAAGAGGGGCATCTGTGTGGCTCAATCACTGAAGCGTCCCACTCTTGTTTTCAGCTCAGGTCATTCAGCTCACGTCATGATTTCATGGTTCATGAGTTCGAGGCTCACATCAGGCTCTATGCTCTCAGCCTGGATCCTACTTGGGATTCTGTCTCCCACTCTCTCTGCCCTTCCTCCTATTTGCTGTCTCTCAAAAATAAACATTCAGAAAAAAATAACAGTGAGAAAATGCCATTTAAAATTTTCTGCTGATTCCTATTCCTATTATTTTAAATTTATTTGTTTTGAAAGAGAGACAGAGAGAGAGCACTAGTGAAGGAGGGGCAGACAGAGGGAGAGAGAATCCTAATCAGGTTCTGTGCTGTCAGCGCAGAGCCTGATGTGGGTGCTGTCAGTGTGGAGCCCCATCCAGGTCTCAGTCTTACAGTTAGTGAGATCATGACCTGAGCCAAAACCAGGAGTCAGGTACTTAACCGAGCCATCCAGGTGCCTGTAAGTTTTCTATGAAAACTTTGATACTTTGTCAATTTCCAAGTAAGAGTTAACACTTAATGAGCACCAGATAAATGCCAGACACTATTCCAAGTGGTTTGCATGCATTATGTTAAGTCTCACAACAAACTGAAGATATAAGGATTGCTAGTAGTCCCACTTTACAGCTGAGGAGGCACAGAGAAGTTGAATAATTTTTCCAAGGTTACACAGCCAGCAAATGGTGGCATAGGGGTATGCCTTTTGGGCAGTTTGACTCTGGCAGTTTGAGTCATGGCCCAGGGGACTTACCCACTCTGAAAATGGAAATGAGTCTGAGCTCATAGGTGAGGGCAAGCTGGAGTTTTTGGCATAAGGTGGTAGTAACAGAGCAGAAAGCAAAACAATTTCTAGAGAAGATTAGAAAGTTTCAAGGTATTAGCAACACTGGAGAGCTGGAATACCACTCTCATGGTCCTAATATTAGAATAATTATTAATTTATGTCTCCATCTCATACTTTAGATGGTGTACTACTTGAAAGCAGGAATCGTGTAGAAAATTTAACTTTTTATCTCAATTCCAGGCAAGGTAGATGCCCATTAAATTGTTAATAAATAAATGAAGAATGAACAAAATATAAAAATTAATCATGGAAATATCTGTATAGGCAGAGTATAGGCACAGTGAGCTCCATTCAGAAGGAATTTAGATACAAAGACGCATACGTCAGTGATACAGCCTCAAACAATTTACACAGATTTAAAGAGTGATAAGGGTTATAAATGGATGTATAAATTACATCCATCATCTTCCTCTACCCCAAGCCTCCTCCTTTTATCTACCTCATTTCAGGAAATGACACCACCCAGGCTGCATGACCCAGGAGTTGGGACAAAAATCCTTTAATTCAACCCCAACCTTTATTATTTTTCCTAAACACCAATTCAGTGTCACCTTCTACATCCCTACTCTTGTCTTCTCTGGCCTGGAATATTGCAGGAACCCGATTCTAGTTCATTCTCTACAAACCATCCTTGACTTGTGTGTGCTCTGACAGCAACTCCAATTAAGTTACTCACCTGCTCACTGCCTATTGTCCCTGGGAAAAGTACAAAACCTTTAAGAAGGTTTTTTTCTCTGGTATCTGCTTAGTTTTCTAGATTCAAATCCCCTACACAGCTGATGCTCTGTTTACACAAAAATGCTCTCTGTTCTTTCACCCCTCCTTGTACCTATGCACCTGGCTTTCTACTTTTGGAAACCTCTTCTTGCAATTATGTATACTTTCTTCTGATCTTGCAAGTCTCTGCTGAAACATCGTTTTGTGAAGTTTCCCTGCGCTCCCTTGGCCTAATCAAGGGGTTATTCTTTAAGTCTCTGGTAACACTTTTTACAAAACTCTGTCAGAGCACTATACCATTGTTTATGGGTACATATTTTCCTACTAGCTAATAGTTAATGCCAGGAGGAAAATCTATTCATCATTGTATCTTTTGCACCTAGCAGTGTGCTTAACTCCAAGTGCTTGGTAATTAATGTAGTCTAAGGTTTAATTTTTATGGCAGTTTGATGACACTATTGGGTCTCTAGTTGAGCCTACAGTTAAGACCTCTGAATGTGTGTGTGTGTGTGTGTGTGTGTTTTATAGGTTGTACATTTGGTTTTGTTTTCCAGTATATATTTATTTTTAAATGTATCGCTATGTTCTGAGAAGATATTTTAAAAGCTTTATTATAACAGCCTTGCATCACTCACTGACAAAGATGTCCATTTCCCTCAAATGTTTAATCAAAATGTCTCCTCGGAAAGAGCCATGACTCTGGGGCATATCACTTAAGCCATATCCCAAAATGAGTTGGCACCAATTTTTTAACCTCTACTTTTTGGGCTACTTAGCAAAACTATCTGTTGTGGGTTTTTTTTCTATCAGTGACTGTAAATAATTTCAGATATGAGATGGGTATAAATAAACAGTTATATGTACTGTTACCTGGAATATATCTCTTTAATGTAGTAACAAAGACCTCACGAAAGAGTTTGTCAAATGCTTTAGTGAAATTCAGATAAACCATATCAAACACTCATTCTTTAATCTAAGATCTAATGTCAACTTCCTTGTCAGACTTTTTCTATCTCCTTCCCAAAATGGGTAAATTACTTTCTCCTTTGTGTTCCCTATAGCATTTTAAAATACTCTTAGTGTATCAATGGTTTTGTATTATAATTAATTTCATATTTGTCCTCTCCTGCAAATTGTGTACTCCTTGACAGAAACTAAATGATATGTCATTGTATCCACATTACAATGCCTGATAATTACAAAGTAACGATAAACGTTTGTTGAATCACTAAGTAACATTTATCCTAATGACATTAGTTAATTGGTTTAACGTGCTGATATTTATGTTTAAAAATTAATTAAGTTTTTAGTCGTGAAATTCTTTGTGAATCCATGATGGAGCAATGTAATCACTATCATTTTTTAAGTGTTTGTAAAATAAAGTGTTAAACAATGTTTTAAATTATTGTTTGGTAAGAGAGGTGGAAATAAAATGTACAATTATAAAACACTACACAAATTTGCACTCTCACCGCCATCATCATCATTACGGATATCATTATAGTCTTTATGGTTTCAGAAAGAGTCTAAACCAAATATTTTGTAAAGCAGTTAGGTAGATAGAAAATAATCCAATAAAGTGTAGCTGAGACAGACCCATGATAGTTGAAACTGGAGAGAACAGCAACATAACATAGTTTGAGAATTTCCTAATGAAATAACCAGATGATGCTATTTAGACATTGGCCAACATGTAACAAACGGCTAGGACAGAAAATATTCTCAGGTNACCCATGATAGTTGAAACTGGAGAGAACAGCAACATAACATAGTTTGAGAATTTCCTAATGAAATAACCAGATGATGCTACTTAGACATTGGCCAACATGTAACAAAAGGCTAGGACAGAAAATATTCTCAGGCCAAAAGTTCAGTTATCAAAGAAAATCTCAGTTAATGGGGGCATCTGGGTGGCTCAGTCAGTTGAGCATCTGACTTCCACAGGTCATGATCTCACAGTTCGTGAGTTTCAGCCTTAGTCAGGTTTTGTGCTGACAGCTCAGAGCCTGGAGGCCACTTTGGATTCTGTGTCTCCCTCTCTCTCTCTGCCCCTCCCCCGCTTGTGCTCTATCTCTGTCTCTCAAAAATAAATAAACGTTAAAAAATTAAAAAAAAAAAGAAAGAAAACGTCAGTTAAGGAAGCTGAGGGAAATGCATATTCATAACAGTCGTTTTTCTAACTTTTAAAGCAGAGATGACCCTCCCTTTTCTTTCAGCCATATCCCACAGAGAATGTCAACACTTAAGTCCAATGAAGATGAGTAAGGGCAGAGGCAGAGGCTCAGAGCCCCACTTGCTTGGCTTTCACTTTTCTCCTCCCCTGAAAGAGCCCCCTCTTGCTGCTTATTAGGGCCCTAGGGCTGCACAAAACAATATGACAACACAATTCAAAACCTTGTACTCCGTCCCTCCCACAGTTGTAATTCCATATTGTCCTTCATTTGCTTTATCCTTCTCTAACCATCTTTTTACATTGCCTTCTTTTGACGTAGCCTTTCCTCTCTTTCTCTTCCATCTCTCTCACCTTCCTCTTCATTTTTTTTTTAAACTGCTCTCTGTTTTCCCCAACTGAGCAGGGAAGAGACGGTGGAAGGGAGTTTGCTGGGATGATATTCTAAAGAACTGATCTTCCTGTAACTGCATTAATGCAGTTGAGGCTGTCAGGATGTTATTGATGAGGTATAATTCAGCTACTGTTTTACTTCTGGTCTTGCAAGCACAGAGCCTTGGGTAAATGTAGTTGAGTTTGCAGCCATCAGAAGTGGTGAGAACTGCAGGGAAAGGGAGATTATGCAGAAACCTAGCTGAGGTGGCAAGGCCAGCTACACCTCTATTCAGAGTGTCTCCTGTATGTGGTAAAATCTTGAAGATTCCATGCATTGTTTCAACAAGAAAAAAAATTTGGAAAATCCCACCTAAATATAGTTTGAGGCCACATAATTACAATGGCAAGGACTTTGGAGTCATAAATCCAGAATTAAAGTTCTGGTTATCATTTTTTATCTGTGAGTCACAGAGCTCTGACATGACATTTTATGAGTTATGGTTTTCTCAACTGTAAAATGACTATATTACAGATGCCCTACCTACCCGAAGGGTGGTGGTGGGTGTGAAATTAAATAATACATACACAGGCACTTTGAACGTTCTAAAGCCTAATACATAATCATTGTCTTCCATCCTTTCCCAGATTACCTAATTTGTCAAAAAATTCATGTTATGTACTTGAGGCCTCTGATCTCCTTTCTTGTTTCCTAGAAATGTGTCAAAGAAGACACAATATCTTGGTAATAAGCCATCATCCTCTTTACAAGAGAGTTCAAGTCTGTGCTTTGTCCACATCGTTCTTTACTTACCTCCTATAAGTGAAATTTGTATCCCATTCCAGAGAACTTCCGGGCTGCATCAGCTGCTCTAGGCTTAGACTACACTATGTTCGAACAAGTGACTCCAGGGTAGTCTTAAATATAGCTGTACCTGTGCAAGTCATTTCAGAAAATCCCTGGGTTGTGTCTGTGCCAATCATCCCAAAGGTACGCTGGGTGTGTCTCAGTCCTCATTGCTGGTGAACTCGGGTTCTGCCTTGTTCTGACATTCTCAAAGAAGCTTTGTCCAGGGCTGTGTCACACGCCCCGGGTAAATCCTAGGCTGTGGCTGAGTCAGTCCCTGTAAAGTAGCTCTGAGTGGTGCAGCATTAGTCACTCCAAAGAAGCTCTGGGCTGGGTCTGTGTCAACCACTCAGGAGGATTCCAGGCTGGGTCTCAGGACTATTTTAGTCCCTGCGGTTTACTGGGAGTGATTTCCCCCAATGCTTCCTCTTCCTCGGGTAAAGTCATAGGTGCAGTTTCTGACAGGTGTGAGTTTTGAGGAATTCCCAGATGTGCAAAAATTCACGAAGACTCTGCAATCCCATAATTGGAGGGAAGAGCGTTGCTGCACTCCAACTTTCCTGCACTCATGAGGCTACAAGAGCAAAGGGAAAAATCAGTGGTCTGTCTATTCTCCAAGGTTTGCACCAGAGAGATCAGAAGAGCATGCCAGTATTCTTTCTTTCTCTCAGCTTTACTGAGATAAAATTGACATATAACATTGTATAAGTTTAAGGTATATAATGTGATGATTTGATACATGGATATATATGTTGAAATGATTACCACAATAGAATTAGTTAACATGTCCATTACTTCACATAATTACCTTTTGTTTATGTGTGTGGTGAAAATATTTAAGATCTAGACTCTTAGCAAGTTTTAATACAGTATTGTTAATGATAGTCACTATGTTGTAGGTTTTGGTCCCAGAACTTATTCATCTTAAGTTTGTACCCTTTGACCAATGTCACCCTACCCCAGCCTCTGATAACAACTATTCTACTTTCTTTCTCTTTCATCTTAGCATAATGTCCTTGAGGTCTATCCATCTTGTTGAGAAAGCAAGGTTTCCTTCTTGGTTATGGAAGATTAATATCCCATTGTATATATGTATACATATGCCATATTTTCTTTATCTATTCATCTGTAAATGGACACTTAGATTGCTCCGATGTCTTGGCTATTGTGAACAATGCTACAATGAACGTGGTAGTGCAGGTATCAGGTATCTCGTTAAGACAGTAATTTCATTTCTATCATTCCAGTATTCTTTTACATCTTCCTTCACTTTTGATTCTCATTGGGCTGGTTCTTTGGGAGTGCTTCTGATGTGTATTCAGAAGTTTTCAGGCATGGAGAGAATAACTCATTAGTCATTGTCTAAGCAAAGTGGAGAAGCAGCTGATAGGCAATACTGTTGGTTGGGGAGGCTGTTAACTCCTGGATAAGATGAAAAGAAGAAAGTCTGAATAACAGTCCGAAAATCCTAACCCTTCTTAAATAAGAATTGAAGTTGAGGGAGTAAGATGATGTCCCTGCTTTGAGACAAAATTTTCCCAAGCTGATGAGGGCTTCATCCGAAGACTCTAATGCATATCCGAACATTTCTTATAGTGTTTCTGAAACAGGCATTTGACCACATGTTTCTTACTGAAAGTGGTAACCATACCTGACTTCTTCATTATTGTTTGCCTAGTATTTAGCATAGTGCCTACAAATATGTGCTTGCATTTTTCTACAAGCCATATTTAAAATACCAGCCTTCTGCATCACCCTTCACCTATATGACCTAAGACTTTCCATTCTAATTAATTAGGATGGCATATTCATCTTGCAGTTTGTTGTACAGAAGTGTGCCACGTTTCCAACAAAAGTTGGAATCAAAAATAAAGGTGGACTAAGTAAAAGCTGGAATAATTAACAAAGGTGACTTCCTAGATAAAAAAGAATAGCTATTTATTCTTCTCCTTGATAGCCTTTCTCTTTGTCTAGTATATAATATAATTCCTGTTAGTTCTCATGTTTACATGGGATTACAATCAGAGATAGTGTGAGGATAGAAATGGGTACACGAATTCTCTCTGCCATTCTTCCCCACATACATTTTCTCTTCTCAAGTATGACTTAGTTACATTTGGAGGAGGAACAATTGTATTACAGGCTCCATTGGCCAATGAGCAAATGCACAAGATCCACTTTGAATGTTTGTTCATTCATTTGACAAATAATTCTTGGATGCCTAACATGAACCAGGCAGTGCAGTTTCAGTAGCAGATTTTACAAACATTGTTCCTGGCCTCACAGAACATACAGTTTAGATGGAAGGACAAATATATATATTCTTAAGTTTATTTATTTTGAGAGAGGTGGAGTGAAAGGGAGAGAGAAAGAGAGAGAGAGAGAAAGAGAGAGAGAGAGAAAGAGAGAGAAAGAGAAAGAGAGAGAGAGAGAATCCCAAGCAGGAGCTTTACTGTCAGCTGGAGCTGATGTGGGGCTCTATATCACAAACTATGAGATCATGACCTGAGCTGAAATCAAGAGTCAGATGCTTAACCAACTGAGCCACCCAGATGCCCCATATTTGGGAAGACAAATATTAAAGAACCATACAAAAAATGTGAAATTACAGCTGTGATGAATACGTAACTAGAAGAAAATGATGTCGCTACAAAAATAGCATCACCATTTCCCATTTCCCTGGATACAACTCTGAGTGGAGATTTGGATTACAATTTAATAAAATTATGAACAGCAATCCCAAAGTTTCAGCCATGTCTTTGGCTAACTAAGAAATAAGACTTTCAGATATAGATTAATCATAAAAAGCTGTTTTCTCAGTCCCAGAAATCCCAAAAGTGCCTCCTTAAAAGTAGGAGATGAAGTAAAGGAACTATCATTGTCCTATGTAATGATGTGTGGTTCTGGATCCATTGTGAACAATGGAGATACCTTGAAACTGATGAATTAAATAAGAAGCATTTATTTCATTACTACATGTTGGACTCCATTGCTTCTGATAATTAATGCATATCTTGGGAGATGAGTTTGAATTTGTGTGTTTAATTCAAATTACTCATCTGAAGAGAAATAATTATATCAGAACTCATACTTGTAGGTAGATGCTACATTTGGAGAGGTTGCTGTATGTTGAACTAAGCTCTAGATTTAGAGTTTCAGCAGTTATTTTTTCTCAATGTACATTTTTAAATGTTCTGATTAAAGACTTGGAGTTTTTTCTTGACTCAAACCCTCAGTTGATGAGAAGCACTTCTAAAGGACAGACCGTGGTAAACACTGCTGAAGTTTCTCCTTAAATCTCTGGAGTCACTTTGACTAGCTCTGAGCATCCTTTGTCAGCTACTGCAAGCTTTACATGTAATAGCTTATACCTGAGACCTTCAGGAGGTTGCCCCAGGGCACTGGGAGACTGGTCCCCAGGAGTTTTAATTTTCCCTATTCCCTATTCTATAGTCTGTCAGTAGCCAGTGGATACCTGGAATGAGAGTACAAAAGCCTACTTTCTTTGGCATGAAGCAGAACAAACTAAGCTTTATTTATCCCCTGGAGTTCCCTGCTGGAACTGTTGAGTCTGGGATTGTACCCAAAATTATATTTTTGCTCAGTTTCTTCTCCATTCCTACACTACTACATTTGATGGTTTCTCCTTAATAATTCACATGCACTTGAATCCGTGGCTCCATACCTGGTTCTGGGATAACCCAATGAAAGCAACTGATCCCAAGGCAAGATCAATTACTGTAAGTTTGGAGAAGATGTTTCTAAAAGGTGAGAAGAGATTCATAACAGGGATAGGAAGGAAAAGGCTTGAAGTTCCTGGGAAAAAACCCTCTTTCATACCTCTTTAATGGATCCCCTCCAGACTTTCACAATACCTATACTCTACTGCAGGAATTGGTCTTACTCTAGAATCAAATCCTCTCTCTTGAGCACTGTATTTCCTCACATGCAAATCCACCATCAAATCCTATCCTATTCTAAAAATTATTTAGAATTAATTTTTATTGATACTACTCTATTCCAAGTCACCAACAGTTCTCAACTGGATTACCCATTCATTTGTCCATATTCCATACACTATTGAAAAATTGGAGAATAATTTCATAGTATTGTAAAGTCTGCACTGGGCAAAGCAAATCAGAATAGACAGAGTAAGGTGATAAACTTCAACACTGAAATTCATAAAGCCTTGGCATCAGCAGCTCTCTTCGCTGTTTTAAAGAAAATTTTAGAAGTCATGCTTCTAAAGTTTGCTGCATAATTAAGGCTCCATGTACAAAGAGAAGCATCTCTTGTTTTGGCTTTTGGTTCCCAGAAATTGGCACTGATTCCCTGGACCATATAAGAAGCCTCCCCACTGGTTCAGAGCATCACATCATCTGCATTATCGCAGTGTCAAATACCCTTTCACTAAGGATATTTTGAATCTATTGTTATAATGATATTAAATATCTACTGTGGCAACCTCCAACATCTCTGAATGCATGTCTGAGCAGTCTATATTGTCTCTCCAGGCACCAGCTGTTGTTTATGTTAGTGCTCTGGCTTCAAAGTTGCATATATTTTGAGTGGTATGTCCTAACCCTATTTTCTCATAGTTTTTTTTTTCTTTTATAGTTTATTGTCAAGTTGGTTTCCATATAACACCCAGTTCAGAACATAAGGTTTTCCGGAATGCTCAAGTCATACTGAAACAGAAATAATTGCGCAGCTTTCATTTCCAAGGAGTTTCAGGTACACTGGGGAAAGACAAACATATAAAAACCAGTAGAGCACAGTATATACAAAATTAACTTATCTGTTGATAAAATTAGAATGGATGCATATAAGAGAGAATAATTTATGCTGCTTGAGGGATCACAGCGGGACCTTGAAAGATGAGATGGATATGGCTAAAATAAAGATGGAAAGGACCTTTCAAGCAGAGAAAATGGAGAACCAGACATCACCATCTACTAATCATCTAAACTATTAACACAGAAGTGTGAATAAAATTCGCTATTTTCTCTAATTTACTCAATTATTTCTTCCATATTCTTCAAAATTTATTTCCTTCAAATTAAAATTTGAGTTATACTTTACCTATTATATAAGCAAAATTCCAAATGTTCGATGACAAAAGTTATTGATGGGACAGTGGGGAAACAAAAACCCTTGTAAATTGCTGGTGGGAATTTAAAAAGGTATAATCAGTTTGGAGGGAAGTTTGCCAATATATAACAACATGATAGATGTATTTATCCTTTGCCCAATTTCTAGATTTCCATCTGTCAGATACACTAGCAAAACAATGAAAATGCTTATGTATAAAGCTATTTTTTACAGCATGCGCCTGGGTGGCTTAGTCGGTTAAGCGTCCGACTTTCACTTAGGTCATGATCTCACGGTTCGTGGGTTCGAGCCCCGCGTCGGGCTCTGTGCTGACTGCCAGCTCAGAGCCTGGAGCCTATTTCGGAGTCTGTGTCTCCCTCTCTCTCTGACCCTCCCCTGCTCACGCTGTCTCTCTCTCTCCTAGAAATAAATAAAAAATATATATATATAATAAAATAAAAAATAAAAAATAAACTATGGTATATCTAAAAATAGAGTAGTATGAAATTACAAAAGAATGAGAAATATTTTCATGGTTAAAGAAGAGCTATGTTGCAGTAAGCTAGATCCATTTTAAATTTTGACTAAAACAGCATCACAATNAATGAAATTCGCTATTTTCTCTAATTTACTCAATTATTTCTTCCATATTCTTCAAAATTTATTTCCTTCAAATTAAAATTTGAGTTATTTTTTACCTATTATATAAGCAAAATTCCAAATGTTTGATGACAAATGTTATTGATGGGACAGTGGGGAAACAGAAACCCTTGTAAATTGCTGGTGGGAATTTCAAAAGGTATAATCAGTTTGGAGGGAAGTTTGCCAATATATAACAACATGATAGATGTATTTATCCTTTGCCCAATTTCTAGATTTCCATCTGTCAGATACACTGGCAAAAAAAATGAAAATGCTTATGTATAAAGCTGTTTTTTACAGCATGATTTAAAATTATAAAAGACTCATTAAATAAACTATGGTATATCTAAAAATAGAGTACTATGAAATCATAAAACAATGAGAAATATTTTCATGGTTAAAGAAGAGCTATGTTGCAGTAAGCTAGATCCTTTTTAAATTTTGACTAAAACAGCATCACAACAGAAATTTATACTCTTACTTCAACAAGGTTTAAGAACCTTAATCTGGGATAGAGAGCCTGTGGAAGCTCATCTCATTCTTCCTGGGATATTAGAGTAAGGAATAAAATGGATATGGGGTTATAAAGGTGTAAGTATGGGGAAAATTGATCCACTCTCCTATATTTATATGTAATACTATTGAGCTTAGAAGAACTAACATGCTTCAAGGGCATGGTAACTGAAATAAGACAGTGATGAAAGTTATGCATTGGTAAGGATTACAGGGTTTTCTATCTGATTATTGGAGTCAGATCTTCCCAAAGGAAGAGAAAGTGACATGATGAGTTTTTACTGGTTTTTCCCTCTGTTATTATGTGCTCCCACATTAGGATTATAAGCAGTTTCATGCTGCTCACAATGTGGACATGGGAATGTGAATACCTGGAATTACTTGGTCCATAGGAATTTTCCAGGTGGTAGAATAGGTTAACCTACTTCTCTGCTCTTTTCCCTTCACTGAGCTTCCCAGTAGTCATTTCAACAGCTGGGTTTCATCACAACAAAGATGGCAGGTGAGGCAGAAGAATTCCAAATATGAAACTGATTGCTCCCATTTCAGTACACTTTACTCTCATTTCTTAATATCTACGGGAAGCCAATCCTAAGGCCTAAAGCCTTGCGGAAAGTCCGGCCAAGGGCATTCTTCACCTCATTATTTCTCAGGCTATAGATGATGGGGTTCAGCATGGGAGTCACAACAGTGTAGGACAAAGACAGCAGCTTTTTGCTCTCAGGAGAATTATTGGATTTAGGCCGGAAGTAGGTGAGGCTTAAAGATACATAGAAAAGGGAAACAACAAGGAGGTGGGAGGAGCAGGTCGAGAAGGCTTTATGCTTCCCTTTGGCTGATGGGATCTTAAGGATGGCAGCAGCAATGCGAGTGTAGGAACACAGGATCAGCAAGCAGGGTATCATGACGACCAGAACGGTTCCAACAATCGCATAGATCTCAAACAGTGCTGTGTCTGCACAGACCAGCTTCAGCACAGGGGGGCTGTCACAGAAGAAGTGGTTCACCTTGTTGGTGCCACAGAATGGAAAGCTGAAGAGCCACGTGGTCTGCACGGTAGCCATGGGAAAGCCTGGAAACCAGGAGGCAATAGCCAATTTGGCACGTGTCCTCTGGTTCATGATGACTGGATAGTGCAAGGGATTGCAGATGGCTACATAGCGGTCATATGCCATGGTGGCCAGGAGGACACATTCAGCAACTCCAAAGAGAAAGAAGAAATACATCTGCGTGGCACAGCCAAGGAAGGAGATGGTTGTGTCGCGGGCAAGCAGGGTCGCCAGCATCTTGGGCACAATGACTAGGTTGAAGCCAATCTCCAAGAAGGACAAGTTCCTGAGGAAGAAGTACATGGGGCTGTGCAACATGGGGTCAGCCAAGGTCACGAGGATGATGAGGCTGTTTCCCATCAGCGTGACCAGGTAGATGATTAGAAATGTCAGGAAGAGTAGTGACCGTATTTCAGTAGGTAGGGAAGAGAAGCTCATGAGGATAAACTCCCCAACTCTTGTCCAGTTTCCTTCAGCCATCGACACAGAATGAATCCCCAACTGCTGTCATGGAGAGAGATTCTTGGTGGGAAGAATCAGAATCTTCAGTTTGTTTTTCAGACTCCTTTTTAGTGTCAGGAAATCAGGCTGTGTCAGGATATCAGTTGGAAAAGGAAGGGTCTTGTGGTGTCTAAAAAAGACACAATGAAGAATGGCCAGAGTTTAAGTTCTGAGATGGGCCTGGGCCAACACTGGAAAAGTTGATATTTCCCTATTTGTACATTAACATAGACAGAACAGTCTTACCAAATCTGAGCCATAAGTCCTTGAAGGAGCCATCAAAGGGTATATTTTGGGAGATGATATTCATGAAAACATTTAAGTTGATAAGAGTCCAAAGTTCAGATTTCAATAAAAACACATAGATGTAAATATATAAAAATTTCAGAAAACTCTTAAAAATTGCAATGCAGAATAATGCATCTAATAATTTTTTAAAAATTTTTATTGTTCATTTATTGTTGAGAGAGACACAGAATGTCAGTGGGGGAGGGGCAGAGAGAGAGGGAAACACAGAATATGAAGCAGGCTCCAGGCTCTGAGGTGTCAGCCCAGAGTCCAATGCGGGTCTCGAACCCACAAGCTGTGAGATCATGACCTGAGCCAAAGTTGTACACTTAACCAACTGGGCCACCCAGGGCCTCCAATGCATCTAATAATTTTTTTACTCTTCATGAATCTTTCTTACTTGCTGAAATTTGGGAGGTGACTGAGGAAGATGTATTGAGGAGAGTTAACACATGCCTGTGTTTTGTCCTTTTACACATGCATATTATAGAGGAGGAAACTTATCCCAGAGTAGTTAAGGAACAGTGATTAAAGTGGTAGATCTCAAATCCAAACCACATCTGATGAATTCCAAAGTTCTCAGACTTCCATTGGACCATGCTTCATTAAACCATTCTACCTTAATCTGAGGACTAAATCATTAATGCATAAGAAAATTAAAATTGGAATTTCTGAAAATCACATTTTGTATGATTTGTTTCTAATTTTCAACTTATTATCATATGCCCTTATTTTCTTGTTATTTTGGTAATCTAGAATATTGAATTCTAATGGTGAAATTGTGAGATGAAGTCGGAAAATAAGTAATAAAGGAATTGGTGTGCTTGGGGAAATAGATTTCAAAAAATACAAGCTTAAAAGCAGAAATAAAAACATTATTAAGTGCAGCAGAGCACAGAATTGAAACAAAGTAAAAGGGAAACAAACTTGTGTCCTTGTTTTGGATATGTTACATCAATAGACTTTTATTAACAAGAGCCACCTGAATATTTGAAGCATGGGGGTGGCATTATTATATATGCCACATAGAACACATAAAAGATCACTCTGATGTTGAGAATGAATGCTATAGGGTGAGTTAGGGGAAGAATGTAATCTGTATACCTGGGATCAAGAAATTCAGGTGGTATGCTCATCCCTCAATTTCATATACAATCCATTTTTAAGCAGTAAACAAACTAATGAAGCTCAGTGTTAGTCAGGTCATGGTGAGTAATTTGAACTTGAAGGTTGTATTTAAAACTCCAAAACGTCCATGAAGGAAGAGAAAATCATTCGGGCTGAAGAATAATGATCAGACTGATCTAAGATTTCTCTGAAGCACTAAAAATTAAATGAAGCAATGTCTACAGTTTTGAGCTCAACTTCAGAAAAACCAAATACATGTTTCAAAACAACAGCAATAATAAAAGGATCATGGATGCCACAATGAATCTTAACTAGAGACTCCTACTGTCATTCAATACAACCCAGCCCTGTGCTTTTCAGAAAAGGTAAATGGAGAAAGTCATGAGAGTTATGAAGACACAACAATTCATATTAGTGGAATGAACCCAAGACATCAGAACAGTTGTTGCGTTTCTCAAAAAAGAGTCTGAAAGAAACTAAAGACACATTGATTGTTTTGAACACGTAGTCTTAACAAACCCTGTAAGATACTGAATATTGAATAAGTAGTCATAATAGTCCTAGCAGAGTGCTAGGAACTTAAGAAAACTGAATTGGTGACTTAGAATATAAATTGAAGAAATTATGCCCACATTACTGAGTAAAGTTTTTAAATATGAAAATAAGAAGAAGAATAATGAAATAAAATAAGGAAAAAATCAACTTGCTAGGCATTCCAGAATAACATGACAAGAAGGAAAGAGAGACAATACTCAAAGAAGTACCAGGGGAAGAATAAATGTCTCTGACCTAAAGGAAGGCATGACTTTTGAACTGAAAGAATCCCTAAGTACAAAACAAAATGAATTTTAAAGGACTTACACAAACATTTCTTTCTATTAGGGAAAGTTGTTGTTGTTGTTTTAATTTGGGACAGGGGAAAATTCTGTTAAGTAACTGGACTAGAGGGGTGCCTGGGTGGGTTAGTCGGTTAAACGTCCAACTTCGGCTCAGGTCATGATCTCATGGGTCATGGGTTCGAGCCCCACATCGGGTTCTGTGCTAGCTCAGAACCTGGAGCCTGTTTTGGGTTCTGTGTCTCACTCTCTCTATGACCCTCCCCTGCTCACGCTGTCTCTCTCTCTCTCTCTCTCTCTCTCACTCTCTCTCTCTCTCAGAAATAAATAGAACATTAAAAAAAATTTTTAAAAAGTAACTGGACTAGAAAATGATAAAAATAAAACAAAATGAATTTTAAAGGCCCATCTAAACCACAACCAAACAAAAACTTTAGCCCAACTGCAAAAGAAAAAAAATAAATCAGAGAACTCTGTTTCTAGGAAGATAGATATTTTTTCCTTATTGTTTCCACTAAGGATAACTAAAACCCTTAAACAGTATATGTGAAAAAATCATAAGAAGATTCTGAAAGATGGAGAGAAGATGGACCAGCTAGGTATCTCAGAACCCAAGGAAGGAAGGTCATGGTAGTTAAGTTCCCCAGGATTTCATTTTTCCTCTATAACCCAAACTACTTTCTCAATACAACCTGAGTATCTATGTAAAAACAATAGCCAACACTACACTTACAAGAAAAACATTAGAATAGAGATTCTTACATTTGGAAGGTGATGCAATCTTTTGGGAGTCTGACAAAAACTGTGGAACCTCTCTCCTTCAAAAAATATATAATTCTGTATGTATTTTTGGAGGAAGCCTCAGATCTCCTGAAGTCCTTCTGAAGACTCCCAGCTTGGTTTCACAATAAGTTTTGGAATTTGGGCCAATGCAATAAGACTAGAAAAATAAATAAGAAATAAATACTGGGAAGAAAAAGATAGCATTATTATAGAGGAAGATGAATAACTGTCAACATTAACAATTCAATTGGTTGGCCAGTCATAGTACTGATATATCAAATGAGTGGTTTTCCAATATTGTTTAAAAAAACAGTACCTAAGAAAAAAGTGTCAGTGTATCATTAAAGTAGTTTAGAATAAGCCTGTTAAAAATAGGCATGCCCTTATGGAATGGAATGTACCTATATAATGTTAGAAAATGTCTTGGACAAGTGAGTGCCGTATTGTCTCTATGTAGAAACAAATAGTATTAGAAAGATGTCAATTACCAACAAATTAATAAGTAAATTTAAGGTAACCCAAAAACATTAAGAAAAGTAGAGCAAGAAGCATCTATACCCTCAGATAATAAAACATGTGTTAATATTATCTCACAATTTTTTATTATATTCTCTCATAATACTAAAATATTTAATACGTTTATTTGCACATGCTTTGAAGAGCTGTACTTTAGGCAAATAATTGAAACAAGATGAATCCTAGGAAGTGTGCATATATAAGAGGAATGCAATAAACAGCTCTGGGGCAACTTGAGGGGAAAATAAAGGTTCCATTCTCACCTTAAACAATACAAAAAAATACATCCAGTATGGATGATTAAAATGTAAATACAAAGCCATAGTTGAATTTGAAAAGAACGTATGTTAGTATTTACTTTAGCTTTCTGAAGGTTTTTCTCCCCATAAACTATAAAACAGAATCTAAAAAAGGTAAGATTCATTGGTTTGAACATATAAAATTAAATGTTTGAACATTAAAGGCCTAACTTAGAATTCAAAGATAAATTCCAAAGGGAGACAATATCTATAAGATAAATTTTCAGAGACTGTTGCAGATTATCTAAGAGAAACCTAAATCAAGTTATAATCATTCAATTCACATTATCAGAAATCAAATGCAAAAAATACCCATGAAGTTTCAGTCATCAGAAATCAAATACAATATTTTTAAAAAAGAGATTATTTTTCATAAATATTTAAAATATTATACATTTATTTTGGGTAAAAGGGAAAGAATATAAACATTTGAACACCGTATGTCCAGATGATAATTCTGTTTCACAGTATGTTTGAGTCCTTTTAAACTAGCAATCCCATGTCTACGATTTTAGATTAAAATTATGCACAAATTTTGTCTTCCAGAATGCTCCTCTCAGTTTTGTTTATGATAGAGTGATTAAAATAAACAGTAAAGGATATTCTAAATATATAAAAATAGATCAGTGAAATAAATGGTATTACATCTATACTCCAGAATGCTATGAAGTAATTTAAAAGTATGTTATAAGAATATCACGTAGCATGGGAAAATATTCAATATGTTTTGCTAAGTTGATAAATTAGGCTACAAAATAGGATGTTCAATGTAAGACAATTATTTTGAAATGAAAAAAAATATATATATACATACCTGCATATATGTATACATATAGAAACCTTCAGTTCTATTCCTTTGTTAATGTCTTAGTGGTGGAATTACAAGTACTTAAAATTTCTTCTTTGTACTTTATAATTTTTATACTCCCTACAGTGAAATATATTGGTTTTAATTAAAGAACAAACACTTGAATATAATAAAATGTAAAATACTTATATCACAAAACAACCCATAAACAAAAGGGAAGGAGGACAAACAGGAAAATATTTGCCATAATGGCAACAAATAATAAAAAGCATTTCTCTCTTTGATAAATAATTACCCGTACAAGTAAATTTTTAAGAGACATGATCTCCCAAAAGGGAAATAGAAGACACCAAAATTTATTACACCAAAAAGTGCCAATTGCCAGTAAGCATATAAAAATTGCTCTATTTTGCTCGTAATAAAATTAAAAATTAACAGAAATTCAATTTCTTCATCACATTTGAAATATTGAAAAATATAATATTCAATGCTAGTCAGGAGTGGTGTAGTAAACAATATCTTATTTTGATTAGGGCTCTGTAGATTAGTATGCTCTCTCTAAAAATCAATATGGCTTACTTGTGGGAGGATCCTTATGGTTCATACATTTTGATGCAAGAACTCCTCTGGTAGAAGAGATGGAGGCAATGATTTTACATGTAAGTTTGTTCAGTGCCAACCATCATGAAAGCCAACGCTGCACACATACGATACTTTTCTAATTTTAGAATATATGCTTGTAGAAAGAGGCTGAAAAGGTATATGCAAAATTTAAAAGTGATCTACTTCAACTGTTAAACAATGGGGATTTCCTGGATTTCTAAATTGCCTACAGTGAGCTACATTTGCTATATAATAGCTATAAAAATATTACAAATGAAAGTGTTGATACTCATACTAATAATGAAACCACCAGTACTGAGTATCAAAGAGATTTATGTTTTGTGCTTTACATTTATTCTCTCATTTTCTTCTTAAAACTATGATTTAAAAGATATCATTAGCCTTCCCATTTATTTATTTATTTATTTCAATATAATTTGTCATCAAATTGGCTAACTTACAGCGTGTAATGTGTGCTTTGGGTTTTTGGGGTAGATTCCCATGGCTCATCACTTACATACAACACCCAGTGCTCATCCCAAAAGTGTCCTCCTCTTGCCCATCTCCCATTTTCCTCTCTCCACTAACCACCCATTCACCCTCAGTTTGTTCTCTGTATTTTAGAGTCTCTTATGGTTTGCCTCCCATCCTCTCTGTTTGTAACTATTTTTCCCTTTCCTTTCCCCCATGGTCTTCTGTTAAGTTTCTCAAGATCCACATATGAGTGAAAACATGAGACTACTCATCGTCTCTACTTTCCTATATCTTTTAAAAATACTTCAAATATTCAGATATTATAATTACCTTTTTAGATCTTGATCTGTAAACTCCTTCAAAAATTAACTGTCTCAGTCCTCATCACAGGAGTAAGACCAAGGTTTAGCCAGATAAGCAACTAATATGTGATTTGAGATGACTGCATGAATAAAGATATGAATTTGACAAAGTTCATGCTCCCTGGAGTTTCCATTCATCATGGAAATGCCCACTTTTCTCAATGACTGCCCTCCCTCGAGTCAGAACTCCACTTTCATTAGAAGCTCCATCTCAGGACAAAGTGTATAGTGTTTAGTGCTGGCGAGGAGGATCGGAAAGGAAGAGGGGGGAGAGACGAAAGGGCCTGTGGGTTCCCACAGAACTTCTGGAAACTACTGGGGAAGAAGAGATGGCACCCTGGCTTAAGAGTGAGAGACATCCCAGAATCTGGTGTCTCACACTGGCCCACAGATTCCTTCCCAGTCCCTCTAGAACTTCTGTAGCATCACCCCTGACCACCCTAGGAATAGGGGTCCACTCGTCTAGGCCTTTTGCACCCATAAAAGTGCCCTAAAGAAGTAGCATGCTCTGATGTGCTCTGCCTCAACAATGTCCCACTGAGGCTGGTCTTCTCTGAGTTAATCAGAGGCAAGTCAAACTTGGAGGAAATATATGTCCTGTGGAGGCTACAAAGCTGGTTCCGAAAGCTTTAGAGGATAGAAAGAACTGAGAAAAAACAACTAGTAATCTCAATCTTTTTGTGGTCTCAGATCTCAATTATGACGTGGAAAGAGAGGAACTGATGGGATCTTCCCAGTGTGGACACAAGAATAAAATGAGGTGTCCCTCCAAACCCTGCCAAACCTGGTCCAGTTGAGCACCTGAACTTGGAATAGAGTCCCTGGCTAATCTGAGCACTGACAGAAGCCTTACCTGTGCCCAGTAGGAAGATCTGCTTGTTCAGCTCTGCCTGACCCTCATGTTTGCTCCATGCCTGCCCTTGAGTATTTGAAGAACTCTGGCTCTGTTGTCAGAAGAGCCGAAAGAGGAACCAGGGAAGTCTTACTCTCTATCCTGGATGAGCCATGAATATCTGGACCCAAAGCCAGGTCCCTGCTGCCCGCAGGCATGAGTGTGCACACCTGTGAGCACCCCTGGGTTGGCCATGCACCCAGACCTGACTTAGGAGAGTTATTCCCAGCTATGTCTCTTTTATACTCAGGGCCAAGTGAAGGGCTGGCACTTGTATTTCCCCCCAGGAATTAGTGGGCTCACCTTAGCTGCTCTTTCTACCCTCTGTCATGGGTGCCTGACCTTTCTTAAATCTATTGTCTTTTGAGACCCTGATGAATTTCAGATGCCAACAGGACAGATTTCAGGAAAACAAAACACAGACACAAAGAAACCTCTTGGGTAGGAGAAGTAGCATTTTGTAGAATGAGGCACTAAATTTGAAGTCAGAATGACTTAAATTGAATCCTAGCACTGGATCTCTCTGGCTTGTGATGTTGAGCAATTTTTATTTCAAAGGTTGTGTTTTTAAGCAATCTCTGCACCCAATGTGAGGCTCAAACGCACAACCCCAAGGTCAAGAGCCAGCTAAGCCAGCCAGACCACCGATGTTGAGTGTGAGTATCAATGTGAAACACATCATATACAGATCATACACCTGCATCTATTTTATAAAACAAAATCTCCAGGGGAGTCTGTGTGGCTCAGTTGGTTAAGCATCTGACTTTGGCTCAGGTCATGATCTCCCCACCGTTCTTGAGTTCGAGTACAACATCGGGCTATGTGCTGACATTCCAGAGCCTGGAGCCTATTCTGGATTCTGTGTCTTTTCTCTCTCCCTCTGCCCCTGTCCCACTCATGCTCTGTCTCTTTCTTTCAAATATAAATAAACATTAAAAAGGTTTTTTTTAAGTAAAAAAAATCTCAACTATATAAATAAAATGTATTATTAGAAATTTTCTGTAAAGATATATGGGAAATTGTGGAGTTGCCTCTGGGGTCAGGGAAATACGGTACCAGAGGTCAGTATTGAGACAGACATCTACTTTTGATTGTATATAATTTTATACTGCTTAATTTTTTGACTTAAAACATTTTTAATTTTGAAATAATTTTAGATTTATAAAAGAGGTGCAAAGATAGTAAGAATTCCTTTTTACACTCCATACAGGTTTCCCTAGTTTTAAAATCTCACACAACCTTGGTTCATTTCTCAGAACTTAAAAAATTAACATGGGTACAATACTATTAAGTAGACTACAGGCCTGTTTGAATTTGATCAGTTTCCCCACAAATGTTTCTCTTCTTTACCAGAATTCAGTCCCAGCTGCTAAATTCCATTAAGTTGTTAAATATCCTTACTTTTCTCTAATCTGTGATGTTTTTATTTCTTATGTTTTCATAATTACATGGGCTTTTTGGTTTGGTTTGGTTTGGTTTGGTTTGGTTTGGTTTGGAGAGAGTGAAGTGCCTTTCTCATTACATTATGTCAGGATGTACAGTATATAAACATGACTGTAACTACCCCCTTTCCATATTCTATTCCTTAGATGTGGGTTGCTAAGTCCAACCCACAAAAAAAGAAAAGGAAATTCATTCCCACCTCCAAAAGGAAGGAATCTTCTTGAATTTTTATCATGTGCAAATAATTGTGTGGGTGTTGTTTTTTTTTTTATGGAAAGGTATTTGATACAAAACAAAACTAACGTTCTGGATTCCTTCACTAATTTCTAACCTTGTGACCCGGGAGAAAATTATTCTGTGTCTCAGTTTCATATGTATGAGATCCAGTACCTGTAGTGACAAGGAAATGAGATTAAAGTATAGAAAACATGCTAAGCCATGACAAATGTCACGTATGGTAAGGTTCCTTTAAGAAGCTATTTGACCTGGGACTGCCACTAACACCATTTCTGCAGATACTGACTTAGATCTTTGTATATACAAATCCTTTTGCTTTGTATATTATTCCTCTTAATTTTTAGCTGTTAACTCGTACACACTCATCTGATACCACTTTAAATATCATTTCCTTGAGAAGAAGGAAATCTTGCCATGTGCAACAGCATAGATGGAGGTCGAGAGTATTCTAATCAAAAACCTAATCCTAACCACTAACCACTAACAGCTAACCACTAACCCTTAACCCTAATCCCTCACTCTAACCATACCACTCCCCTTAAACTTATCCCTCTGGAGAGGTGTCTAAACTGCAAGATAAGAGGCCCATACCTTCACACTGGCACTAACCTTAACCCTAACGCTTATTCTAGCCCTAAAACCAACCCTAACCTAGATATGAGGAAAAAACATATATACCAAGGAGAAATACTCAGTTATAACAGAGAATAAAATCTTGCCATTTGCAATGACACGGATGGAGCTAGAGAGTATTATTCTAAGTAGAACAGGTCTGTCTGAGAAACAAAAATAGCATGATTCACTCGTAAGTGGAATTTAGGAAACAGAAGAGCAAAGAGGGAAAAAGGGACAGACCAACCAAAGATCTGACTCTTAACTATAGAGAACATATTAATGGTTACCAGAGGGGAGGTGGAGAGGTGATGGGTTAAATAGGTGATGGGGAGTAAGGAGTGTACTAGTGATGAGCGCTGGGTGTTGTATGGAAGTGTCAGATTATTATACTGTAGACCAGAATCTAATATTACACTGTATGTTAACTGACTGGAATTAAAATAAAACCTTTAGAAAAAATGTCACTTCCATGGGGCGCCTGGGTGNAAAAAAAAAATTTAAAAAAAAGAAAAAATGTCACTTCCTTGGTGAGGTCTTCTCTGATCTGAATGCAAATTAGGACTCCCTCCTTTTGTTCTTTCTCAGAGCACTACGTTCTTTTCCTTCATAGCAATGGTATTAATTGTAATTGTATATTTATTTGTGCAGTTCTTTGTTCAGTATCTCTCCTCTCCATTGGACTGTAATGTCCCCAAGGGCAAGGACTCTGTTTTGTTCATCCCTGTAAATCCTGTACTTAGCAGTGAGGTTAAGAAGGATTGGGAAGTGAGCATGGAACGAATAAGATCAGTGGGGAGGAGCTTATAATAATAGTTTAGAAATAAGAACCTGGCTTGTGGTATGTAATGGCAGGGACAACGAACATAGGGGTTGAGCCAAGGTTTGAGTAAGACTTTTGCCAAGAACGAATGAGCAGGATTAGGAGACTGGTTGAGCATTTCCATGACTGCATTTACCAAAGTGCAGAGTGATGACATAATGCACCACTTTGCATGGCACTGTCCTTTTGTTCTACAACTGTTTCTGTACTGGTTCTATTCTTTTTAAAAATATTTATTGTTTATTTATTTATTTTTGAGAGACAGAGAGACAGAGCACAAGTGGGGGAGGGGCAGAGAGAGGGAGTCACAGAATCCAAAGCAGGCTCCAGGCTCTGAGCTGTCAGCAGAGAACCACGTGCGGGGCTCAAATTTATAAACCACGAGATCATGACCTGAGCCAAAGTCAGAGGCCTAAGATTAATACCCAGGCGCCCCTGTCCTTGTCTGCTTCTATAGCTGAACTGTGTAGTTTCCAGGAGCTATGTGAGCACAGCTCTTTGTTCACTCTTACACTCCCAAGATTTATATGTAAATGTTCACTGATTAAATGAAAGAATATGTCAATGGCTGTTGGAGTCAAAAAGAAGAATAAGGGGTGCCTGGGTGTCTCAGTCACTTGAGCGTCCGACTTTGCCTCAGGTCATGATCTCACGATTCGTGGGTTCAGGCCCCACGTCAGGCTCTGTGCTGACAGCTCAGAGCCTGGATCCTGCTTCGGATTCTGTGTCTCGCTCTCTCTCTGACCCTCCCCTGCTCACACACCCTCTCTCCCAGAAATAAATAAAAATATTTTAAAAAATTCAAAAAAGAAATAAATAAAACCTTAAACAAATTTTTTTAACAAAAATAAAATGAAGAAGAAGTAAGAATTTTTTTCAATTAGGTGATTGAGAGAATAAGTTTGTCTGGAAGCATAGTGCTAAACATATGCCTTGACACTTGATTAGAAATGTCTTACAGGCAGTTGGAAATAAGAAACTCACATTTCAGTAAGATGTGAAGGCTAAGGAAACAATTTAGGGAGTACACATTCATTTATCCATTTATTTAGCATTTACTGTATACCAGGCACTGAATTAGGCCTCAGAAATACAATCCTGAATGATGAATTGTCTTGACTGGAAAAATACAATTGCAATGCCTTCAATGCTACAGCCATATGTGCAAGACACCATATGTACCTGGTACAGTTAATGAGGGATTCACAGAAGAGAAAATGTTCAAGTTGAATCTTAAATGACAAAGAGAAGGTAATTTGGTACGGGAAGTAGGGGGTGAGAGGCAGGAATTGTAGACAGAGAAAGTGAGGAGAGATACACTGTCGGAGGCCAGCTCCGGCAGGTCCAGGGCCCTGAAGGATGGACCGTGTCGGCGAGAGAGCGAGAGAGAGAGAGAGAGAGAGAGCCCCGAGATTCTTTCTGATCACCAGGCAGGCATCTCTGTCCTGTTGGTTTTGGTGTCTTTATTTATAGGTTAAATGATAACACGACATCAGAAAAAGGAATTTTTACAATGGATAACTCTTTGTGATAAGATGCTTTGGAAAGTGTACAGAAGCAGGTTTTACAGAAATATTCTTGCAGAACTATTCCAATTATAGTGAGGTTAAGTAAATCTTATAACTAAAGAATTAACAGGGTATTCTTAGTAAAAGACAGGATACATATTTGTTCTAAGTTAATAATGCTAAGGTTAGGTCATAGGTTAAGTGTATAGATGGGCTAAGAGACATTCTGTTTGGCTCTCAAGAGGATGAATGTTTTTGAGCTGGTTAATGAGTTGTTTGTGGAAACCTATTTGATGCTGAATGTGTGAACACCATGGAGGCCCTAAATGTGTCAGCCTTTGGTTTGTGGGTAATGTTTTAGTTACTCTTATCTATCCTCATCCTAGCCACCTGTAAGGGAGGATGTTTGCAGAAAGTAGGCCTTGGGGAAGGGACTGCCATACATCACTAGTTAGAAGAAGGTGTAAATTAACTTAAGCTCTGCTCTTATCTATTCCTTAACTCTAAATTAGGCTCTTTGTCTCAGGGCCAGGCTCAGTTGTAACTCTTGTGTTCTTAACCCCCTTTATTATCTAAGTCTTGGATCTGCAGGCCCATAGGAAGAGCCTTTTGACAATCATCCACAGTGCTTTTATCTAAAATCTCTTTTGTAAAGGCAGGAATATGCTTTTCCTATGAGGTATCTGTGTTCCGAATAAGGGTCTGATATGGAATATTGTGAGGCCTGGTCAACATCAGCAGGCTTATTTCCAACATGAGCCAGTATTAGCAGAAAGAGATATCAGTTTTCATTTCTCATGGCAGGAGCTGTGCAAACACTGTCATTTCCTTGCTGTGACTGCCATCCAGAGAGGCCGGTGCGACTCCCGGCAATATACCTTTTGCTAAAGACTTATTCTATTTCAAGTAGCTTTCTTTAGAGATGAAAAATAACTTCTTTACCCTTTCAGTGATCTCAAAGATGTAGCTCACTATATGTATACTAAAGACCCTCTATTTGTGTATATGGATCTCAAAGACTTTTTTTCTCTATGGTCATTTTGAGCTTCGTATTGCATATCATTCTTTCCATGTTATATGTCATTCTTTGCTTTTCCTCCTAACTCGTTTATAGTTTCTGCCTTTATATGTTGGAGAAGGCATATACTATACTGACAAGAACATGACATTTAGGTTCAGGTAGACCTGGTTTCAAACAGAAGTTCTGACACTTATTGGTTGTTCCTTCGTTCCAATCTATATATCTTGTAATACCTGTGAAGAGCAAATGATACATTATAAATAGGTAGCTCACGTTTGACAGTTAGGACATGCCAATTCCTTTCTATACCCCGCTCTCTGGGAAGTGGAGAGAACCCAATAATTTCCTATGTTACAAAAGGTAGCAAACTAACTGAGAATTCTGCATGACTGATCATCTTACCTCAAACTGCAAGAAATAATAAAGCATAGATTCACAAAGTTTTACCAATGGAAGTGGTCATCTGCTTGGTGCCTCTGCTGCCAAAGGCTGATTAGCTTTAACACTTTGGTGGCAGGTTTCATTGTATGAATTTTCATCTTATCAATTCCATGAGGTTGGTATTATCACCTCATTCACAGACAAGGAAACTGAGGGCTAGAGATACAGAATAATTTGCATAAACATACATAACTGGTAAATAGCAGACACAAAACTTGAACCCAGATTTTTCAGAATGCAAGTTGTTGAGGAGAATGAAAATGACTACATTTTGAGAAAGTAGAAGTGCAAGATGTAGGAGGAAAGAAAACAGTTCAGAAGGGCAAGAGCCCTCAACTATATGGTTGAGGTATGGTAAGAACTGAAATTGGAAAAATAAGTTCAAGCTATGTATAAGAAGGCTCATATGATAGAAGAACGTTGATTTCATTCTGAATATGAGGTTGGATTGTAAGGATTTTAAGCACAAAAATGACAGAGTTTTACACACACACTTAGGAAGAACTCTGGAGACGGTAAGGAGGATGGATTAGAATGGCGTGTATGTGTAAGTCTGAGTATGACTGGAGGCTGAGAGATCAGCTGGGAGGCTCTAGCAAGAATCCTAGTGGGAAATAGAAGCCAATATCCAAATTTCATCTCCACAAGGAGGTTTCATCTCCATAGGACTTGTTGAGACCTGGCACTGGATGGGATCACAAGGAGGACAGAAGAAGAGGGCCAACCTATGAATGCCCAGGACAAGTAGAGTTCAAATGGACTTCAGAAATATTACAAAAGAATATGCACTTGGATGTGTGTGTGGGGGAATAGCATGGAAATTCATTTTTATGATAGCAGGACAGAAGGTCCACGGGCAATATTCCATTTATGCAAGCATCAAAGAAAACCTGAAAAGCATCTGATTTCCTCAAGAATCTCTGGCCCAAGTCTGGGATCATGGGACTCTGTTGTAATTCCTCCCCTCTAAGGCCTTGGTCCCTCCTGACTTCTATCTGTGGATTCTGTCTCTGTGAGCTACAAGAGACCCTGGAGACCTGAGAGTGAAAGCCTAAGTAATCTCTGCTCTGATGCAGCTCTGATGCAGGCTGAGCTCTGTTCTCACTGGCTTCCATCCTCAGACTCCTCCACCCTGGGGTTGTAGACTAACCAGCCTATTAATGAGCAGTCACAGCCTGTGACCTCATTAAAAAGTTGTTAATGAGGCACACTGCTGTTCAGGGAGCGGTTGACTGAGGTACCCAGTCACCTATCCCAGGGGCCAGAGGGAAAGCTTATGTGACTAGGTAGGATCAGATCTGGGAAGAGGGCTAATGAACTCAGGCTGCACAGCCACACCTCCTAATGGACCCATCTTGGAAAGCAGGCCAGCTTTGAAGCTCAAATAAATCCCTGCTGGCCTGCATGCTTACAGGAGTAGATGCAGTCCAGAGCAGGAATGAATTGACTCTTATCTGTCAGCTCTGCTGAACATGCCTGATTTGCTAACCCATTTTGATGGAGGACATCAAATTTTGAGATTAAGGAGTGGTTTTCCTTGCACTGAATTTTGTTCTTGTAATCTTTTAACTGTCTAATTATAAAGGTCTTTTGGCTGGTGTCTATCTTACAGATTGTGTCCAGCTACCACCCATTTTTCTCATCATTGCCAAGTAATATTTCTAAACTACAAGCTTGATTCTTTCAACATTGAAACCCATTCAATTGACCTGTCTTGTACACAAAATAGTGTTTAAACTCTTTGGCATGGAAGGCCTTTCAAGATTTGAATCCAACCAACTTCTGCCTTTCATCTCCCTCGAGGTTTCCCTCCCATGTCATAATTTCTATTAGCCTCACAGTCATCATCACTTTCTCACCCAATAATCAGATCATTATAATGGCTAACTTTTCCATACAAACTACTGTATCCTCCATTGTTCCTTAGTAATTTACATATGTGAACTTAGTTAATCCTCTCAATGAGATGAAAAAGGAGAAATTGGTGTTATGATTATCTTCACTTTATATATGAGGAAACTGAAGTTTGGGGTGCAAAATAACTTGCCCAATATCAACAAGCAGTCAAGTGACAGAACCAGGAGAAAACCTAGGCATTTTCGGGTCAGAGTTCATGCTTTTACCCAGATGTTAGCAAACTATAGCCTCCAGGCCAAATGCTGCCCTCCACTGGTCTTTGTATATATAGTTTATGGGTTAAGAATGGTCTTTACATTTTTAAATCGTTGGAAAAAAATCATAAGAAGAATATGCCTTGACACACGAACAGTATATGAAATTCAAATTCCAGGATCCAGCAATGTTTTATTGAAACACATCCATGCTCATTCATTTATATATTGTGGCTGCTTTCATACTACAATAGTAAAGCTGAGTGGCTGAATAGAACTCATATATTAGTGATACATTGACCTGCAGCTAAGGGTATTAAAATTTTTTAAGTTTATTTATTTATTTTTAGACAGAGTGAGTATGAACAGGAGAGAAACAGAGAGAGATGTGCCATGGGTGTCTCTATACTTCAACACTTTATTTACTTATTTTATTACCACTGCCTGCCCACCATATCAAAGTGAATAAAGGAACTAAACTTCAAATGTCACATTTTAAAGTACATGTAGTGTTACTGGGTACTTAATGAATATAAAAAAGCTAACTCAAGGGGTTACATGCATCCCTATGTGTATAGCAGCAATATTTACAATTGTCAAACTATGGAAGCAGCCCACGTGTCCACTGATAGATGAATGGATAAATAAGATGTGATACATATATACAATTGGGTATTATGCGGCTGTAAAATGGAATGAAATCTTGCTATTTGCAATGACATGGATAGAGCTAGAGAGAATAATGCTAAGTGGTATAAGTCAGTCAGAAAGACAAATACCATATGATTTCACTCACATGTGGAATTTAAGAAACATAACAGAAGAGAAGAGGAGAAAAAAGAGAGATAGAAACCAGGAAACAGAATTTTAGTTAGAGAGAACAAATTGATGGTTAACAGAGGAAGGGAGTGGGGGGATAATAAAATAGATGATGGGGATTAAGGAGTGCACTTTTTGTGATGAGCACTGGGTGTTGTATTGAACTGTTGAATATTGTACACTTGAAACTAATATAACACTATATGTTAATTAACTGGAATTAAAATTAAAACTTTAAAAAAGTACAGTGGTGTTGAGTTTAGCCTGTTATCAAATTAGATGGTAAATCATTGTGTTTAATATGTACTGGTATTCTATGCTAGAGAATACAGTGTATGTAGACATTTCTAGATTAATTGCTTATTGTAAATATTTCCAACTCACAGAAAACAACAGAGAAACCTGAAAATTTTAACTCGAATATCTCAAGAAGAATTTCTTCGTGAAAATAAAAAATGACAATGAGGCTGCAAGCAATGTAAGTTTCTAAGTGGCTTATTTGTTAGCCAAACAAGGAAAGTCTTTACTGGTGATGAGTTGGTAAAATTGAATATAATTTTTTGTAATATAATCTTACCTGGAAAAATAGCCTGAGGAATTAATTGAGTAAGGCTCTTGTGGTTATAAAGGAATATGCATGCAGATGACTGTTCCACTTCTATCCAAGTTAAACACCCACTGTCTTAGGAGCCATACAAAATGAGCATAAAAAATGCCTAAGGAGCATACAACATGAAATGAATAAATTATATAAACTGGGATAATAGGCTTTTCTCCAACTGAATGAAGTTAGACTTTTCCAAAACAAGATAAAGTGACAAGATGACTATGTGTCTCCCAAGTTCATACTACAAGCAGTTTCATATTGTCCCCAGTGCTTGTCATATTGGCACACATTAACAAAGCAATACCAGGAAACGGCTGCTCATAGAAGTGTCAAACTGTCACTGCACCAATAAGAAAAATAGCATAAGCCTACAACGAGCAGAGGAGTTTTCCAGGTGGTAGAATAGAGCTAACCTACTTCTCTGCTCTTTTCCCTCCACCGAGCTTCCCAATAGTCATTCCAGCAACTGAGTTCATCCCAAAAGAGATGACAAGAGACGCAGAAGAATCCCAAATATGAAACTGATTGCTCCCCATTCAGTGCACTTTACTCTCATTTCTTGATACTTACGGGATGCAAATCCTAAGGCCTAAAGCCTTGCGGAAAGTCCGGCCAAGGGCATTCTTCACCTCATTATTTCTCAGGCTATAGATGATGGGGTTCAGCATGGGAGTCACAACAGTGTAGGACAAAGACAGCAGCTTTTTGCTCTCAGGAGAATTATTGGATTTAGGCCGGAAGTAGGTGAGGCTTAAAGATACATAGAAAAGGGAAACAACAAGGAGGTGGGAGGAGCAGGTCGAGAAGGCTTTATGCTTCCCTTTGGCTGATGGGATCTTAAGGATGGCAGCAGCAATGCGAGTGTAGGAACACAGGATCAGCAAGCAGGGTATCATGACGACCAGAACGGTTCCAACAATCGCATAGATCTCAAACAGTGCTGTGTCTGCACAGACCAGCTTCAGCACAGGGGGGCTGTCACAGAAGAAGTGGTTCACCTTGTTGGTGCCACAGAATGGAAAGCTGAAGAGCCACGTGGCCTGCACAGTAGCTATGGGAAAGCCTGGAAACCAGGAGGCAATAGCCAATTTGGCACGTGTCCTCTGGTTCATGATGACTGGATAGTGCAAGGGATTGCAGATGGCTACATAGCGGTCATATGCCATGGTGGCCAGGAGGACGCATTCAGCAACTCCAAAGAGAAAGAAGAAATACATCTGCGTGGCACAGCCAAGGAAGGAGATGGTTGTGTCGCGGGCAAGCAGGGTCGCCAGCATCTTGGGCACAATGACTAGGTTGAAGCCAATCTCCAAGAAGGACAAGTTCCTGAGGAAGAAGTACATGGGGCTGTGCAACATGGGGTCAGCCAAGGTCACGAGGATGATGAGACTGTTTCCCATCAGCGTGACCAGGTAGATGATTAGAAATGTCAGGAAGAGTAGTGACTGTATTTCAGTAGGTAGGGAAGAGAAGCTCATGAGGATAAACTCCCCAACACTTGTCCAGTTTCCTTCAGCCATCGATACAGAAATGAATCCCCAACTGCAGTCATGGAGAGAGATTCTTGGTGGGAAGAATCAGAATCTCAGTTTGTTTTTCAGACTCTTTTTGAGTGTCAGGAACAGAGGCAAGGTTGGGATCTTAGTTGTAAGAGGAAGGGCCTTAAGCTGTCTAGGAATAAAGAGACAAGAAAGAATGGAGCCTTAGCTCTGGAATGGTTAATAGTTCATCGTTTCCTACTGTTACTGTATTTTATGATCATTTTCTGCTTTTTATAATATTTTCTAAAACAGATCATATTTTTCCATAGCCATTACTGTTGCACACTTCATATATTTGAGATGGTGTTAGGAGTTATTTGCTCTACCATGTTCATTATGACATTTTTCACCATACCTAAGATGTGGAAACAATCTAAATATACATCAGTGGATGAATGGACAAAGAAAATGTCACACACGCACATACACACACACACTTAGACTCGCAGGAATATTATTCTGCCATAAAGAAAGGAGATAATCCTGCCATTTGCAACAAACGTGGATGAAACTTGATGGCATTATGCTAAATAAAATAAGTCAAAGAGAGAAAGACAAAAAATGTATAATCTCACTTATGTGTGGAATCTAAAAGAACCAAACTGAGTGGAATGGTGGTTGTCAGGGACTGGAAGTTGGGTGAAACAGAGGGATACTAGTCAAAGGGTACAAATTTCCAGTTATAGGATAAATAAGGGGATATAATGTACAGTTAACATATAATGTATAACTATATAATGTATAGTTAACAATATTGTATTATATACTTGAAAGTTGCAAAGAGCAGATTTTAAATATTTTTTAATGTTTATTTATTATTGAGAGAGAGGGAGAGAGAGACAGCGTGTGAACAAGAAAGGGGCAGAGAAAGAAGGAGACACAGAATCCAAAGCAGGCTTGGACCCCCATGAGCCATGAGATCATGACCTGAGCCAAAGTTGGATGCTTAACTGACTGAGCCACCAAGGTGCCCCAGATGCTAAATGTTTTTAGATGCATGCATACACACAAGGTGATAACATGAGGTTTTGGATATGTTAAGTAACCTTAATGTGGTAACGACTGCACAATTACATTCATGTATCAAATCATCATACTGTATATGTTATACAATGTTTGATACCGATTAATATGTCAAGAAAGCCAGAAATAAAGGAATTTGGAAGAATTTTTCTGCTGACAAGAAACATGACAAAATATAGTATATTCAGGTTAAAATTTTTTTGTAGGGGAGAATTAAGACTTATTACTATACCATAAAAAGTAATTAAAATAAATCAATGTGGTTTTCAAATCAACTCGAAAGCAAAATAGACACAGAAAGGAGGAAATAGAATTAAAAGCAGAAATTAATTTAAACATTGTAAAATTAGTAAATTATAGCTAAGTTTATCCTTTGAAAAGTTAAAAGTGGAGATAAAGAGTTGTAAACTTTAATAAAGAAATAAAGAAAACAAAAATATGTAATGGGAATAAGAAAATAACCTTAGAAGCAGAATAAAATATTTTATATTACAAGAGGATACAATTAAATTGATGTGTAACTTTTAAAATGAGATTGATGGTTTTCTAACAGGTAAGGTTCACTTTGATTTAAAAAATGCTAAGAGATGCGTGGGTGGCTCAGTTGGCTGAGCATCTGACTTTCATTTTTTGCTTAGGTCATGGCATTGCAATTTGTGAGATCAAGCCCTGTGTCAGGCTATGTGCTAATAGCATGAAACCTGCTTAGGATTCTTTGTCTCCCTCTCTCTCTGCCCCTTCCCCGTGTGCACTCTGTTTCTCTCTCAAAAAAGTAAATAAAGAGTTTTAAAAGTTTAATGATAAAATATGAGTAGGTTAGAATATTTTTATCAAAATTTACAAGAAAAGACCATAAACTGTGATCATTTAATGGATGTAATTCAGTCCTTCAAGAACAGATAAGTCTTGTGATTCAGAACAAAGGAAAAGATGCAGTGTTTCTCAATTAACATTATGACAATTACATATACAGTTTTATTTGGAAATACTAGTGCCAAAATATTAAATAAATTGAGACCTTGTTAATCTAAAATTATCTCTAGGGACAGGTAGGATTTATTCTAGGAATGCAAAATGCAAATATGGTTTGCAATTTGAAAGTAATCAAATATTATTAATCCCATCAAAAATTCAATTGAGAAAAATATGTTAATCTCAGTAGGTATCCCAAAATTACTTGATGAATTCAACATTTGCCTCTTAAGGAAAAAGAAAAGTAATCTAATTTTACGAACTCAAAATTAGAAGACTAATTTTTCAATTCAACCTGAATGTTTATATAAAACAATAGTCAATTCTGAGCTTAAGGGTTTAATATTAGAGAGATGGTTCTAGACATCTGCTGTGCAACACTGTTTATAGCCAACAATACTGTATTGTATAATCAAAACTTTAAGAGATATATCTCATCTTAAGTGTTCTCATCACAATAAAATTTTTTAAAACATTGAGGAAAAAGTGTAGTCAAAGATATAACCATACATTTGAAATCAGAATGGTTATAAAACATGAAAAAAATATAAGAAGTTACCAGCAAGTAAATGGAAATTCAAAATAAGATTTTTAGAAGCACATAGGTGGCTCAGTTGGTTATGTGTCCAACCTTGATTTTGGCCCAAGTCATTCTCATATTTGGTGAGATTGAGCCCCACATGGAGCCTGCTTGGGATTCTCTCTCTCCCTCTCTTTCCGCCCCCTCCCTCACTTGCACTCTCTCTCTCTTCTCAAAAATAAACACTTATAAAATAAAATTTTTAGTCAGACTGAGAAAATGCTGTATGATTCTACTCATAAATGGAATCTAAAAAAGTGAATAAATACAAAGCATAACCAGAACTATAAATACAGAGAACAAACTGAGGGTTCCAGAGGGGATGGGGAAATGGGGTTGGGCAAAATGGGTGAAGGGGAGAAGGCAATAGAGGCCTCTAGTTATAGAATGAGTAAATCGTGGGAATAAAGAGCAAAGCATGAGGAATGCAGTCAAGATACTGTAGTAGTAATATAACGGGACAGATGGTAGCTACACTTGTGGTTAACAAAGCATAATGCATAAACTTGTCAAATCACTAAGTTGTACATCTGAAACTAATGTAACATTGTGTATCTACTATACTCAAATTAAAAACAATAAGAATAAAAAATTGTAGTACTCATTTCTGTTGAAAGTGAAGGGAAATAAACGTAAATGAAAATGACACATAGATTTCATAAAATACATCAAAAATACTTAAACTAGCAATATGCTACCTAGAATTTTAGATTAAGTTTGGGTGCAAATTATGTTTACCAAAATGCACCTCTCAACTCTACTTATGATAATGTAGTAGCAAACAAATAAACAAAAAATAAAAATAGCAATTAGTTCAATAGTGTCATATCTCTGCTATGGAATTCTGCAGTCATTTAGAATTATGTTACAGAACAGAATTTAATAGTATGGGAAATATTCAATATATTTAGTTAAGTGGATGATGTATGCTACAAAATATATGTTCAGTGTGAAGACATTTATTGTAAAATATTAAATTAAATTGATATATAGAAAAATTGCAGTTGCATTCATGTAAATGTTAAAATCTTGTGGTGTTAACATAAGTGTTTTAAATTTCTTATTTATGTTTCATATATTTTACATTATTCATCTTAATGATGTATCATTTTAGACAAACACATTTATTATTAAGAATACAATACTTTTGTAACTAAAAACAACTTTCTTTAGGTTTCTTTTTCTTTTTTTTTTTTAGGTAAACTCTATGCCCAACATGGGGCTCAAACTCACCAACTCAAGATCAAGAGTCGCATACTTTCCCAACTGAGCCAGCTGGGTGCCCGTGTAACTAAAACCACTCTTAAATAAATTAAATACAGTGGCGCTTGGGTGGCTTAGTCGGTTAAGCGTCCGACTTTCGCTAAGGTCATGATCTCGCGGTTCGTGGGTTCGAGCCCCGCGTCGGGCTCTGTGCTGACTGCCGGCTCAGAGCCTGGAGCCTGTTTCAGAGTCTGTGACTCCCTCTCTCTCTGACCCTCCCCTGCTCACGCTGTCTCTCTCTCTCTCTCTCCTAGAAATAAATAAGACATTAAAAAAAATTTAAAAAAATTTAAATACAAATGATAAACTTGGAACAGTATTTGTAGTTATTCAACAAATAATTAAGAGCATCTAATGTCTTGTAAAGGTCATACACATCATTAAGGAAAAAGGTTATTTCTGCCCACAAAAACTAGGGGCCACAAAGTTTCAAGTTGCCAAAAATGTCAATAAGGAATAAGCATATAAAATTATTCAAATTTCCTAGTGGTAAAAATAAATAAAAATTAAGCAAATCAGTAAATAACACAGAAATTCAGTTTTTCTCATCAAACTTAGAAAATTGAACATGATCATAATGCTCAGTGCTAATGAGAGGGATGGTACAAAGTTTGGCTATAAATCAATATCATTTTTCTGAAAAGCAGTTTAGAAAATGTGTATGAAGTCCCTTAAAGTTTCACACATTTTGCTTCAAGAATTTCCTCAGGGTTTCTAACCTAGGCCAATAATCAGAACTGTAGATAAGATTTCACATATAAATGTACTCTGTGTTGTATCATTGTAATGTCAAAATTGGGGAAAAAAAAAACCCCAGTAATCCATAAATGACTGGGTCAACTATGCCTCAAACACTTAAAATAACATGTGATCATTTTTGAAGGACCATAACTGCTATTGAATAGTACCAACCATATAATACTAAATGAGAAGAAAACCCGAAGAACACACATGTACTTATGTAAGATTCCAGCTTCATAATATGTGCACAGAAAAAGATAGACTAAGAGAATGTGCAAAATTTTAGCAATAATTACCTTTAAGTGGTAGAAAAAGGGATGGGATTAACCCATTTATAACTTCATTCTCTGGCTTTCTAAACATTTAACAGTGAGTTACATAGCAGCAATAAAATCAGTTGCAATAGAAATGAAAATGATGACTATATGTTGGTAGTATTTACTGAGGACATAATAGAATTACGCTGCATACTTTCGTTTTCACTTTTACTTTTTTCGTGTTCTTCTCACAACTGTCTGGTTTAGATGCCATTATTACCCTCCCCAAATTGCCAATGGATGAACTGAAGTTTAGAGAGATTAGTAATTTGATAGTTAAGGAATCTGGTAACTTGTCTGCATGGGCAGTACAAGGCAGAAATGGCACTCAGAGCCATAATCAGAAAAAATCATAATAGAAGCAACACTTGGGTTTTCAGCAAGACACATAATATGAATACAGAATAGTTCTTCCTTCTTACCTTTGGCCTCCTCATCATCCAGGTACTTTCATCTCTACCAATGCTGTTTTCTGACCATTTATTGATAAGTACTTTGTTTCATGATTCTATAGCAGAGGTCAACAAAGTTTTTCAGTAAAAGGCAAGATGTAAAATATTTTAGTCTTTGTGATCATGTGATTTCTGTGGCAACTGCTCAATATCTAAACCAATCCACACACACCCATTTAAAATATCTAATCTACAGGGTAAACAAATAAACATTAGGTACACAAATATATGCAATGCCTAAGCAAATGAGCATGGCTGAGTTCCAATAAAATTTTATTTATAGACATCAAAATTTGAATTTCATATAATTCTCAGATGCTCTGCACTATTGTTCATTTGCTTTTTCTTAACTTTTTTTTTAACCATTTAAAAAATGTATGAAAGTCCATTTTATCTCTGGGCCATATAAAACAGGGTACTAACTGAATTTCGTCCATGAGTTGTGGCTGGCCAATCTCTGCTCTAATTTCTTTGGTTATAACGTCATCTGTGTTTGCACATGCCCCCTCCTCTACCTGGTTGATGTCTTCCTTCTCATTTTCAAAACTCAGATGTTTCCTCTGTAATGCTTCCAAATAGGATTATTCCTGGGTACTTTTAAAAATATGTAGTTATTCAGTTGTGGCTTACTTATCTATTGATATCAGAATTTCCCAGCTTAATCTGCAAGTTCCTTCAGGCCAATAAATGTTTATTATTTATAGGCATAAGCCCAACACATGTCCAGATTAAGCCATTTATATGTATTTTTGGATAAATGAGTGCAAAAATGATTATAAGAATTTCAGAAAGTTTATTATTCCTGGAGTTTCCATTGGATTCCATATCTACTCACATTTTACTTAACCGCTTTCATTAGAAGCTCTATTTCAGGACAAAGTGTCGTGTTTGGTGCCAATGAGGAGGATTGGAAAGGAAGAGGGAGGAGAGATGAAAGGGGCTGCTGTTTTTCTACAGAACTTCTGGAAACTACCAGGGGAGAAGAGATGGCACCCTGGCCCAAGACTGAGAGACATCATAGAACCTGGTGGCTCATGGCTAGCCAAAGGCCCCTTCCCAGTCCCTCCAGAACTTCTGCAGGATCATCCTTCTGCCAATCATTAGACTGAACATCCCAGGAGTAGGAGCCCACTCTTCTAGGCCTTTTGCACTCATAAATTGCCCTATAGAAGTAGTTTGCTCTGATGTGCTCTGCCTCATGAATTTCCACTGAAGCAAGTGTTCCCTGAGGTAATCAGAAGAAAGTCAAACTTGGAGGAAGTATATGTCCTGTGGAGGTTGCAAAGCTGGGTCAGAAAGCTTTAGAGGGTAGAACTAAGAAAAAAACTAGTAATCTCAATCTTTTTGTGGTCTCATATATCACTTACCTTAAGATATAGAAAGAGGAAACTGGGGTCCAGGAAGAGAGTAACCGATGAGATCTTCCCAGTGTAGATACAGAAATAGAATTAGGTGGTTCTCCAAACCCTGCCACAGCTGGTACAGTTGAGCATCTAAACCTGGACAGGGGCCCTTGGCTGATCTGACCCTTGGTAGGAGCCTTATCTATACCCAGTAGTAGGGAGTAGTAGAGAGATCTGCCTTGTTCAGGTCTACCGGACACCCATGCATCATGCTTGCCTTTGAGTATTTGAAGAGCTCTGGCTTTGTTGTCAGGAAAACCAGAAGAGGAAACATGGAAGACTTATTCTCTATCCTGGGTGAGCTATTAATGGCTGGACTTGAAGCCAGGTCGCTGCTGCCTTCTTTGTCAGGCACAAGAGAGCACACTGCATGGACTGGCCATGCTCCTGGTCCTGACTTAGAGAGTTATTCACAGCTGTGTCTCTTTTGTCCTCAGGGCCATTTGAAGGGCTGGCATCTGTATTTTCCCTCAGGTGTTACTGGGCTCACCTTAGCTCCTCTTCCTGCCCTTTCTCAAGGGTACGTGACCTCACTTACATCCCCTGTCCTTTGAGGCCCTAAAGAATATCAGATACCAATAGGATAAAGTTCAAGAAACAAAACCCATACTCTAGGACTGTATCATTATGTAGTGAAAAGTACAAAAATTTTGGATTCTGAGTGACCTCGGTTTAATTGCAGCAGTGGAACTCTCTGATTTGTGATGCTTAGCAATTTTGTTAAACTCTCTCAATTTCGGTTCCCATATCGCTGAGACAAAGATAATACGTTTATTATATAGGGTTGATATGATTAGATGGGATATGTTATTAACTTCGATGTTCACATATTATATTACAACGTATGTCTTAATATATCATATGAATATAATGTCATAATAACCCATCTTACAGCCAATGATTGTTCATCAGCAAATATGTATTGGCTGATTACTACATGCCAGGCATTGTTCTAGCCCCGGAGAAAGAGAAATGAACAAAACACAATCCCTATGCTTGTAAAGCTTACATTTGAATGGGGGAAGCCAGGCATTGAACAAATAAATAATTAAGCCTGTAAAACCAGGAAGGAATAAATGGGAAACTGCTGAAAGAAAGGACTCAGCCAAGTAGACTTCCTTTATTTCTTTGTTTCTTTTTAATTAAAAATGTTTTTTTAAGTTTGTTTACTTATCTTGAGAGAGAGAGGAAAAGGTAAAAGAGAGAGGGTGAGAGAGAGAATCCCAAGAAGGCTCCATATTGACAGTGCAGAGCTCCTGATGTGGGGCTCTAATCCATGAACCATGAGATCATGACCTAAACTGAAATCAAGACTCAGATGCTTAGAGGACTGAGCCACCAAGGCACCCCTATTTCTTTTTTCGGACTTCCTATATAATGTAGGATCTTTTTTGTTGTTGTTGTTAATACAAGGCTTGCTAAGGAAGATGCATAAATGGAAGAGGTAATCCCTTGCCCAAAGGTTGATCAATTGAGTTGAGGTTATCTGCTTTTGAAAAGGATAGAGACAGTGACTCAGGCTTTCAGTCATACAATTTTAGGCACAAGAAAGATTATAACTATTTTATGGTAGCACAATTTTTAACAGTAAAATAACGGAAAATTATCTTCATTCCGTCAAAAGGGAACTGATTAAAATTTACAGATTTTCCACTGGAATACTATGTAACAGTGAATATATTATTCTAACAGAATAAATTCCCAGATAAGACTTTATTTGAAAAAGAAAGATGAGAAATATTATACACACATTATACAAATGTTATACATATATTTTATAGAAACATATACACACAGGCATATAAATATGTAAATAGTAAATTTCTGGTAACATACACAAGAGGTTGATAGTTTCATTGCCTTTGAGGCAGAAAAGTGGGGAAGTGTATTGGTCAGTCTTGAAAGAGAAATCTTTTGATTGTATGTTATTTTATACTTAACTAATTTTATCATGTACATATCTTAAATTTTGAATAAAAGTGAATGATATTGAAACAAAATAACACTTTCATTATGGTTCCCAGCTGTGGATTTCTAGCGTTATGACCTAGAGGAAGATATTAAAATTACTCCATGTCCCAATACCTGCTGTGAGAAGGAAATGAAATAAAGTACAGAAAACATGCCAAGTGGGGCACGTGGGTGGCTCAGTCAGTTAAGTGTCCGACTTCGGCTCAGGTCATGATCTCGCGGTTCGTGGGTTCGAGCCCCGCACCGGGTTCTGTGCTGACAGCTCAGAGCCTGAAGCCTGTTTCAGATTCTGTGTCTCCCTCTCTCTCTGTCCCTCCCCTGCTCATGCTCTGTCTCTCTCTGTCTCCAAAATAAATAAAAACTATAATAAATAAATAAATAAGAAAGAAAGGAAGAAAACATGTCAAGCCCTGGTGAATGTCATATAAGGCAAGTTTTTATCAAAATACTATTTGATGCAAGACTTGAAGACTGCCAGCAGGGAGAGGGGAAGAGGCATTCCAATTGACTTTATAATGACCAACATGATTGCTATTACTGCTATCAACGCTATCTCTGCAATGAAATTTAATTTTTGCATATTGACTTCTTTCTTATTTCATGCACCAAATACACCAAATTCCTTCCTGCATTAGGATCTTTGCATGGATTAATCCATTTGTTTCTAATGTTTTCCTCCTAATATTCACCTGGTTAATTCCTATTCAATTTTCTGATATCACTTTCTGATTTCCTAATGTTACTTCCTCCGAAAGGACTCTCTTATATTGTTCCTCAAAGAGTTTTGTTCTTTTACTTCACAACAATAGTAGCATTATATAATTAAATATTTATCTATGAATTCTTTGTTAATTCCCTTTTGAATGGACTGTAGTGTCCTTGAAGGTATGGACTCTATAAATCCAGTACTTAGTAGTGAGGATAAAAGGGAGTATTGGTAAGCAAGTGTGGAAGCTGTGAGAACAGTGAGAAGACTTACGTAATTCAGGGATAAGGGTCTGGCCAGGCCAATAGCAGTAGTAACGGGGAAAGGGAACTGAAACAAAGAATAAGGAAGAATTTTCCCCAAATAAGACTTAGTACTTAGAGATGGGTTGAATACTTCTGGGATAGCATAATTAAATGTAGAATTATAACGCAGTAAAGCACTTTAAGTGACATTTTTTATTCTGTAGCTTAATTCCCTGTCTTCCTCCTTAAAAAGCTAAGAGCTCCTAGAAAGTCAGTATCTTGTCCGTTGTTGTACAATCAGAATTCAATACATAAATGTACACTGATTAAGTGAAAAAANCACAACAATAGTAGCATTATATAATTAAATATTTATCTATGAATTCTTTGTTAATTCCCTTTTGAATGGACTGTAGTGTCCTTGAAGGTATGGACTCTATAAATCCAGTACTTAGTAGTGAGGATAAAAGGGAGTATTGGTAAGCAAGTGTGGAAGCTGTGAGAACAGTGAGAAGACTTACGTAATTCAGGGATAAGGGTCTGGCCAGGCCAATAGCAGTAGTAACGGGGAAAGGGAACTGAAACAAAGAATAAGGAAGAATTTTCCCCAAATAAGACTTAGTACTTAGAGATGGGTTGAATACTTCTGGGATAGCATAATTAAATGTAGAATTATAACGCAGTAAAGCACTTTAAGTGACATTTTTTATTCTGTAGCTTAATTCCCTGTCTTCCTCCTTAAAAAGCTAAGAGCTCCTAGAAAGTCAGTATCTTGTCCGTTGTTGCACAATCAGAATTCAATACATAAATGTACACTGATTAAGTGAAAACAATATGTTAAAGAAGGGTGGAGTCAAAAAGAAGAATGAGTAACAAGGCCAAGAAATGGAAATGGAAATGGAAATTAACACTAAGGGATGAATAAAACGTGTGTTGCCAAGAAAGAATGGTAGGAGTTGAAGACTGGTTAAATACCTTTATGACAGCAATTATCAAGTTGTGGTACATTGAATAACATTTTAGTTTTATTTACTTACTGAAAGGACACCTCATTTACTATAGTACTCTCGGAATTCAGTATATAACTGGTCCTTGATGGAATATAAAAGTAAATCAAGGAAAAACTGAATAAAAAAGAGAAGTAAACCTGGGTGGCTCTGTGGGTTAAGTGTCTGACTTCAACTCAGGTCATGATCTCATGGTTGGTGAGTATGAGCCCTGCATGGGGCTCTGTGCTGAAATCTCAGAGCCTGGAGGTTGCTTTAGATTCTGTCTCCCTCTCTCTTTCCATCCCCACTCACACTGTGTGTCTCTGTCTCTCAAAAATAAGTAACCTAAAAAAAAAAAAGGAGTAATAATTAGTGAAGAAATTGAATCAGTGATCAAAAATCTACCAGAAAAAAAAAAAAGAGCACTGGGCTAGATTGCTTCCTTGGGGAATTCTACCAGACACTTAAATCAGAGTTAATACCCATTCTTCTCAAGCTATTCCAAAAAATAGGAATGGAAGGAAAACTCCAGACTCATTCTATGAAGCCATCATCACTTTGATTCCCAGACCAGACAGAGACTTAGCAAAAAAGAGAACTACCGGCCAATATCCATGATGAACACGGATGCAAAAATCCTCAAGAAGATACTTGCAAATCAAATCCAACAGCACATAAAGGAATTATCCACCGTGATCAAGTTGGATTCATTCCTGGGTTACAGGACTGGTTCAATAGTCACAAATCAATCAATGTGATACATCACATTAACAAAGGAAAAGATAAAAACCACATGATCCTGTCGATAGATGTAGAAAAATCATTTGACAAAATACAGCCTCTCTTCATAATAAAAACCGTCAAAAAAGTCGGGATAGAAGGAACTTACTTAAACATCATAAAACCATATATGAGAAGCCCGCAGCTAACATCATCCTCAATGGATGCTAGGAATTTATCCAAGGGATATAGGAGTGCTGATGCAGAGGAGCACATATACCCCAATGTTCATAGCGGCACTCTCCACAATAGCCAAAACATGGAAAGAGCCTAAGTGTCCATCAAGACGAATGGATCAAGAAGACGTGGTTTATCTACACTATGGAATACTACATGGCAATGAGAAAGAATGAAATCTGGCCATGTGTAGCACCATGGATGGACCTTGAGGGTGTTATGTGGAGATAAATAAGTCAGTAGAGAAGGACAGGTACCATATGTTTGCACGTGTAAGAGGATTAGGAGGAACTTAATGGAGGACCATGGGGGAGAAGGGGAAAAATAGTTGGGGAGGGGGAGGGAGGCAAACCATGAAAGACTCTTAAATGCTGAGAACAAACTGAGGGCTGATGGGGTGGGGGAAAGGGGAAGGGGGAGTGATGGGCATGGAGGAGGGCACTTGTGAGGATCAGCCCTGGGTGTATATGGAAACCAACTTGACAATAAACTATTTAAGAAAAAAAAAAGAAAAGAAATTAAAATAAAGAAAAATAAAGAAAGAGGAGAATATAGGGTCACCTCGGTGGCTCAGTTGGCTAAGCATGCAACTCTTGATTTAGGCCTAGGCATAATCTCATGGTTTTGTTTGTGAGTTGGAGCCATAAATCGGGCTCCACATTGAATGAGTGGAGCCTGTTTGGGACTCTCTCTCTCCCTCTGTCTCTGCCCGTCCCCCACTCACATGAGTATACTTGTGCCCTCTCTCTCTCTCTCAAAATAAATGAAGCTTTTTTTAAGGGGGTAAATAATAAGAAAAAATTGTCCATGTTTGGTGATTGGAAGAATGTATTTGTGTTTTATTCTAAGTAAATCTTGAATTCAGGATGTCATCAGCTAAGCATACCACACAAGGGATTAGAGCTCCTTTATGGTCTGTACGTGACTCTCAGCTAACCAGCTCAGCTCACACCAAGTTTTTCAAGGTTTTTATGCTAAATGGGTGCCTACATGTTCAAGTGCATCTTTCTCCCATCCTATGGACTCATGGTTGCATCATTCAGGTTTTGATTGGTGATATTCAGAGTCTTGTCATAATTACATTATGGGTAACTAAGCTGTTTACAAGTTTGGAGTATAGTAGATGGTTATAATTTTGGGTGAGTTGTTTATATCAGCATATGCAAATAAACCATCACAAACAACATACATTTATCAGTAAAGGGGTAGTCATGTTTACCTCTTTTGGTGGGCATTTTGTACAATTCTGGTAGCCTTTTGGGTTAAAATTTGGAGGCTGTAAGTGAAACAAGCCAGTTAGAGAAAGACAAATACCATATGATTTCACTCATAAGCAGAATTTAAGAAATAAAACAAATGAACAAAGGGGGAAAAAAGCAAACCAAAAAAATAGACAGTTAAATAAAGAGAACAAACGGATGATTACCAGAGGGAAGGTGGGTGTGGGGTAAACTAGGTGATGGGGATTAAAAGTACACTTATCTTGATGAGCAGTGAGTAATATATGGCATTGTTGAATCACTATATTGTACACCTGAAACTAATATAACACTACATGTTAACTACACAGGAATTAAAATTTTAAAAAAATTAACTAAAAAAAATTGATGGGGACCTTTTCAGAAAAGCATATTGATAACCTAAACAGAAGTTTGGTAGGAAATTACTTAATGGAAAGCATCTTTCCTGTGTTTATTGTTACTCTTACTGGGGAGAATGAAAAATTCTTCATAAAAGTTTATTTCACACCTTACAGTTAGGGAGCACTGTAGTAGGCAAATATATTGCCTAAGCAGAAATATCTTAGAGGCAGCTAGGAGCTTGAAACTCACATTTGGATGAGAGGTCACTGCTAGAAATAAAGATTTGGGATTTAATCATTCATTTCAGTATTTATTATTAGTGAGCTCTGGATAAAGGAATGTGAACATAAACAAGAGGTTGTCCTTACACTCTGCTGATAGATATACATGAAAAATACAATTAATTACATTGCCTTAAATGATTTAGCAGAAATATGTCCAAGTTATGATGTGTGACAAAGGCAAATGAACTCACCTTTGTCTAGTGGAATCAGAGAGGGTTTCTAGAAGAAACTATTATAACTGTATTCCAAAGAATAGAATTAGAGCTGTTGAAAGATAAAGATAAATTCACTTAGTATGGGGATGAAGCTGTGAGAGGGAGGAATTTTAGAAAAATTGTGTAAAGATAAAAAGCCTTCTATAAGAAATAGTAAAGAGGAATCTTTAAGTGGAAAGGAGACCAAACAGGACAGTATAAAGGTAGGAAACACAAACGCAGTAAAAATGAATCTTTCTGTAAAAATATCAGTTAAAAAACCACCAAAAAAAGGACACAAACTATAATAACGTTTACATGAACATTGGGGAGGTGAGGAGAAAAGAATGGGTTCAAATTTAAAGGACGATCAACTTAATATCGACTGCTATATGCAGAAGAGGTTATATACACACCTAATGGTAACCATATATCAACAACCACTAGTAAACATGCAAAGAATAAAGAGAAAAATATCCAAATATGTCACTGAAGGAAATCAGAAAAACATGAAAGGAAGATAAGAAAGGATTAGAGAAAATCATCAGAAACAACCATAAAACAAGTGGCACTATGGCATATGGCAATAAATACATATCTATCAATAATGACCTTGAATGTAAATAGATTAAATGTTCCAATCAAAAGACACAGGGTGACAGAATGGATTAAAACAACAACAACAACAACAATAAGACCCATCAGGGATCCTGGGTGACTCGGTTGAGTGTCCAACTTTAGCTCAGGTTGTGATCGCACAGTTCATGGATTCAAGCTCCATGTTAAGCATTGTGCTGATAGCACAGAGCCTGCTTAAGATTCTCTGTCTCCCTCTTTCTCTGCCACTCCCGCACTGTGCTCTCTCCCTCAAAAATAAATAAACATTAGGGGCGCCTGGGTAGCTCAGTAGGTTGAGCGTCCAACTTCAGCTCAGGACATGATCTTATGGTTCGTGGGTTCGAGCCCCGCCTCAGGCTCTGTGCTGACAGCTAGCTCAGAGCCTGGAGCCTGCTTCAGATTCTCTGTCTCCTTCTTTCTCTGACCCGCCCCTGTTCATGCTGTCTCTCTCTCTTTCTCTCTCTCTCTCTCTCAGATATAAATTTAAAAATAAATAAATAAATAAATAAACATTTAAAAAATTTAAACCAAAAAAAAAACCCAATACCTATCTATATGTTGCCTACAAGAGGCTCATTTTAGACCTGAAGACACCTGCAGATTGAAAGTGAGAGGATGGAGAAGTATCTAGCATGCAAATGAGTGTCAAAAGAAAGCCAGAGTATCATTACATATTTCAGACAAAATAGACTTTAAAACAATGACTGTAACAAGAGACAAAGAAGGACTCTATATAATAATAAAAGGAACAATCCAACAAGAAGATAGAACAACTGTAAATATATATGCACCCAACATAGGGCATCCAAATACATAAAACAGTTAATAATAAACATAAAGGAACTAATATATAATAATACAACAATAGTGGGGGACTTTAGCACCCCACTTATATCAATAGACACATAATTTAAGCAGAAAATCATCAAGGAAACAATGGCTTTGAATGACACACTGGACCAGATAAGCTTAACAGATGTATTCAGAACATTCCAGTCTAAAACAGCAAAATACACATTCTTTTCAAGTGCACATGGAACATTCTCCATAACAGATCACATCTTAGGCCACAAAACTAGCCTTTACAAATTCAAGGAGACCAAAGTCACACCATGCATCTTTTCTGACTACAATGCTATGAAATGCTATAAGTCAACCATAAGAAAAAACTCAGGAAAGATCACAAATACATGGAGGGTAAATAACATACTACTAAACAATGAATGGGTCATCCAGGAAATCAAAGAAGAAATTTTAAAAACATGAAAAAAACTGAAGATGAAAACACGATAGACTAAAATCATTAGGATGCAGCAAAAGTAGTTCTCAGAGGGAAGTTTATACCAATAAAGGCTTACCCAAAGAAGTAATAAAACTCTCAGACAACCTAGCGTTACACCTAAAGGAGCTAGAAGAACAGCAAACAAAGCCTAAAAACACCAGAAGGAAAGAAATAATAAAAATTAGAGCAGAAATAAATGATTTATAAACAAAGAAAAAACCCCAGTAGAACATATCAATGACACTATGAGCTGGTTCTTTGAAAAAATCAACGAAATTGATAAACCTCTAAGCAGACATATCAAGAAAAAAAAAAGAAAGGACTCAAATAAATAAAATCACAAATAAGAGAGGAGAAATAACAGCCAACACGCCATAAATACAAACAATTATAAGACAATGTTATTAAAAAAACATATGAAAACAAATTGGAATCTGGGAGAAATGGATAAATTCCTAGGAACATATAACTTACAAACACTTAAACAGGAAGGGGGAGACTGGGTGGCTCAGATAGTTAAGTGTCCGACTTGGCTCAGGTCATGATCTTGCTGGTTCGTAGGTTCGAGCCCTGCATCCAGTTCTGTGCTGGCAGCTCAGAGACTGGAGCCTGTTTCAGATTCTAGATCTCCCTTTCTCTCAGCCCCTCCCCCATTCATGCTCTCTCTCCCTGTCTCAAAAATAAATAAAAACGATTAAAAAAAAACTTAAACAGGAAGAAGTAGAAAATTTGAACAGATCCAAAACCAGCAAAGAAATTGAATCAGTAATCAAAGTAATAAAAAATCTCCCCAAAACAAAAGCCCAGGACCAGAAGGTTTCACAGGTAAATGCTACCAGACATTTAAAGAAGAGTTAATACCTATTCTTCTCAAATTATTCAAAAAAATAGAAAAGGAAGGAAAACTTCCAAATTCATTCTATAAAGTCAGTATACATCTTATAATATAGATGTAATTTTATCTTTGACACTTCAATAGTTGTGACTGTTGAACAAGCTACTTGCTCTTTTGAAGCAAATCCCCTATGTTACCAATTATAGTAAAACCTGTGATGAGCAATTGGTAATTCATTTAAAAATATTTCAATGCATATTTGCCTGTCAATAAATGTTAGCTACCTACTTATCCTGTTCCCTGGGAGGAGGTAGACTTTACAGAGATGTCTCATGTTATAATTACAGCAAACATCCATGAGAGTTCTGCATAACTGATCTCCCACTTTGAACTAAAAGAGATACTAAGGTAGAGGAAGGCTCAAAAAGCTCAACAAGTGAAAAGAGCTTGATTTCATCATTAGTATATTATTATTTGTTAAATTATTTGATTTTATCATTTGTATATTATTACGAATTAAATATTGTTATGCCTATGTTGTATAATTGTATTATTATATCTCATAGATTGGGAAATATAAGGATAAAAATTTAGAGTAATTTCTATGAATTTGCATAGCTGTTAAGTACCAGACATGGGATTTGAACTCATGTCTCAGACTGTAAGTTGTTGAGGGGAATAAAAAGGACTATATTTAGAGAAAGTAGAATGACAAGGGTGTGGAGGAAAAGAAAATAGTTCAGGAGGGCAATAGTCGACTATTCATTCAACTACATGGTTGAGATATGGTAAGAACTGAAATTGGAAAAATAAGTTAGAGCTGATGTATAAGGGGACTTATATGATAGAAAAACATTGATTTCATTCTGAAGATAAGGGTGGATTGAAGGATTTTAAGCACAACAATGACAGATTTTCACACGCACACTTAGGTAGAACTCTGGAGACGGTAAGGAGGATGGATTAGAATGAGGTGTATGTGTAAGTCTGAATATGACTGGAGGCGGAGAGATCAGCTAGGAGGCCTTAGCAAGAATCCTGGTGGGAGATAGAAGCCAATACCCAAATTTCATCTCCACAAGGAGGTTTCATCTCCATCGGACTTGTTGAGACCTGGCACTGGATGGGATCTCTAAGAGATAGCACACAAGGAAGACAGAAGAAGAGGGCCAGCCTATGAACGCCCAGAACAAGTAGAGTTCGAATGGACTTCAGAAATAATACAAAAGAATCTGCATTGGATGTGTGTGTGGGGGAATAGCATGGAAATTCATTTTTATGGTAGCAGGACAGAAGGTCCACGGGCAATATTCCATTTATGCAAGCATCAAAGAAAACCTGAAAAGCATCTGATTTCCTCAAGAATCTCTGGCCCAAGTCTGGGATCATGGGACTCTGTTGTAATTCCTCCCCTCTAAGGCCTTGGTCCCTCCTGACTTCTATCTGTGGATTCTGTCTCTGTGAGCTACAAGAGACCCTGGAGACCTGAGAGTGAAAGCCTAGGTAGCCTCTGCTCTGATGCAGCTCTGATGCAGGCTGAGCTCTGTTCTCACTGGCTTCTATCCTCAGACTCCTCCACCCTGGGGTTGTAGACTAACCAGCCTATTAATGAGCAGTCACAGCCTGTGACCTCATTAAAAAGTTGTTAATGAGGCACACTGCTGTTCAGGGAGCGGTTGACTGAGGTACCCAGTCACCTATCCCAGGGGCCAGAGGGAAAGCTTATGTGACTAGATAGGATCAGATCTGGGAAGAGGGCTAATGAACTCAGGCTGCACAGCCACACCTCCTAATGAACTCATCTTGGACAGCAGGCCAGCTTTGAAGCTCAAATAAATCCCTGCTGGCCTGCATGCTTACAGGAGTAGATGCAGTCCAGAGCAGGAATGAATTGACTCTTATCTGTCAGCTCTGCTGAATGCCTGATTTGCTAACCCATTTTGATGGAGGACTTCAGATTCTGAGATTAAGAGGTGGTTTTGTGTTGTACTGAGTTTGTGGCTCATGAACAGGTGGATAAGCCTTTTGACTATTATCTAGCCAGAGACTTTGTCCCAGGCCACTCATTCTCCACACTACTGCCAGGACAGGTTTTTCATACACATAGCTTTGTTAATTCATGCTTAAAATCTTTTAATAGAAACAATGAAGAAAAAGAATGAAATCTTGCCATTTTTCTAGATGGAACTAGAGTCAATTATGCTAAGCAAAGTAAGTCAGTCAGGGAAAGATAAGTATTATATGATCTCACTCATATGTGGAATTTAAGAAACAGAACAGATGAACATAGGGGAAGGGAAGGAAAAATAGGNCACCTCCTAATGAACTCATCTTGGACAGCAGGCCAGCTTTGAAGCTCAAATAAATCCCTGCTGGCCTGCATGCTTACAGGAGTAGATGCAGTCCAGAGCAGGAATGAATTGACTCTTATCTGTCAGCTCTGCTGAATGCCTGATTTGCTAACCCATTTTGATGGAGGACTTCAGATTCTGAGATTAAGAGGTGGTTTTGTGTTGTACTGAGTTTGTGGCTCATGAA
>NW_027531873.1:117906-172906 GCF_008692635.1 Crocuta crocuta | reverse complement strand
AATATTTTACTATGTATTATATTAGTTTTAACATACACAACACTTTATTCATTTTGACAAACTGGAAACTGAATTCCTGACCTCTCTCTTGTTGCCATGCCTCTACTTCATATGTGCTCTTCCTACATCCATTTCAATCTCAATAAAAGGAACCTCTAACAACATGTTATTTATCCCAGAAATATAAGTGTAGTCTTTGGTACCTATACAAAAGTAAGCTATCATCAGCTCTTACCTGAGAGCTGCCATTCCTGCTAGTCTCTCTCTATACTCTTGCCCCCTACAATAAATTATCTACTGGTAGACATACTTACCTTTTTTTTTTTTTTAAGAAAAATGCCCCTTGCTGACAATGCTTCAATGGTTTTCCATTTTATTTATATTGAATTCAACTCTATAATATGGTCCAAAAAACTCTGTATAGTCTGACCTCTTTTTACCCATATAATCAATTTTTACTTACTCATACACTTCAACCAAATGGATTTTTTCCTGATTTTGATATCATGGTAATACTAATCCACCGGGTAAATTGGGAAATATTCCCTCCGTTTTAATATTTTGGAAGAATGTGTGAAATATTGGTGTTAATTCATCTTTACAAGCATGGTAGAAATGAACAATGAAGCCATCTGGCTGTGGGCTTTTGTTTGCGGGAAGGTTTTTGATTATTAATTCCAGTTCTTATTATAGGTGTATTGAGATTTTCTGTTTTACTTTAGTCAGGTTTGGTTTATGTCTTTCTAGAAAATTTTCCCATTTCATCTAGGTCACCTAATTTGTTGCCATGCACTTATTCATAGAATACCTATTTTTATTTTGGGAAGGTTGGTGATAATGGCTTCTTTTTCATTCCTGATTTTAGTAATTTGAGTCTTCTATCTTTTTCTAGAACAGTCTACTTAAATGTTGGTCAATTTTATAGGTGTTTTCCAAGAACTGACTTCTGGTTGTACTGATTTTATGTATTTTTATTCTATACTTCATTTCTGCTGTAAAATTTTTAGTATCTTCTAAAAGTCTTTACTATGTTCTTCCTTTTGCTCACTGTGTGTTTATTTTGCTCTTCTATTTCTAATTTCTTAAGATGGAATATGAGGATATTTGTTTGAGATCTTTCTTCTTTATTGCAGTGTAATTGACAGAACATTTTATTAGTTTAAGGTATGCAAATAAGACTCAATGTATATATCCTGAAATAATCACCAAAATAAATGTAGTCAACATCATCACCATACATAGTTACAAATTTTTTCCTTATTATGAGAACTTCTAAGATTTATTCTCTTAGCAACCTTCAAATATGCAATGTAACTTTATAACTGAAAGTTTGTACCTTTTGACTCCCTTTATCTATTTTACTCATCTCTGCCCCTTTCTCTGGCAACCATCAATTTATTCCCTGTATCCATGAGTTAAGGTTTTTGTTTTGGCTTTGTTTTTCTTTTATATTCCATATATAAGTTTAGTCATATAGTATTTGTCTTTCTCTGTCTGATATATTTAACGTAGCATAATGCCCATTTGTTGTCACAAATGACAAGATTTCCTTCTTTTTAAGGCTGAATAATATTCCACTGTGTATAGATACTGCATCTTCTTTATCCATTCATCCATTGGTGGACACCTAGATTGTTTCCATGTCTTGGCTATTGTAAATAATGTTGCAATAAAAACAGGAGTGAATATATCTCTTCAATTTAGTGTTTTCTTTCTTTCTTCCTTTTTCTTTCCTTTTTTTTTTTTTTTTTTCTGGATGAATACCCAGAAGTGGATTTGCTGGATTCTATGATAGTTCTATTTTTAATTTTTTAAGGAGCCTCCATACTGTCTTCCATAGTAGCTGCACCAATTTACATTCCCATCAACAGTGGAGATGGGTTCCCTTTTCTCCATATCCTCACTAATGCTTGTTATTTATTATCTTTGTGATAATAGCCACCTTATCAGGTATGAGGTGGTATTTCTCACTGTGGTTTTGATTTGTATTTCTGTGATAATTAGTGATGCTAAGCACCTTTTCATGTACCTGTTGGCTATCTGTATGTTTTCTTTGGGAAAATGTCTATTCAAATCTCTGCTCATTTTTTAATCACATTATTCTTTTTCTTACTGAATTGTATAAGTTCTTTATTTATTTTGGATATTGATCCCTTATGAAACACATGATATGTAAAATATTTTCTCCCATTCTGTAGGTGGCCTTTTTGTTTTGTTGATGGTTTCATTTGCTGTGCCAAAAGCTTTTCAGTTTGACATAGTTCCACTTGTTTATTTTTGCTTTTGTGGCAAAAATTATCTCTGTTTTTGGTGCAAAATCCTCCAAATCATCACTAAGATCATTGTCAAGGACTCTACCACCTAAGTTTTCATCTAGGAGTTTTATAGTTGATGAATTTACATTCAAGTCTTTAATCTATGATTGAATTAAAAGTGTATATGGTGTAAGATAGTGGTCCAGTGTCATTCTTTTGCAAGTGGCTGTCCAGTTTTCCCAATACAATTTATTGAAGAGACTATTCTTTTCCTGTTGTATAATCTTGGTTACTTTGTCATAAATTAATTGACCATATATGCATATATTTATTCCTGGGATCTCTCTTCTCTTCCACTGATCTACGTGTATGTTTTTATGGAAATACATACTCTTTTATTACTGTAGCTTTGTAATAGAGTTTGATATTAAGAAGCATGATGCTTCCAGCTTTGTATTTCTTTCCACTTTTTTATGTTTGCTTATTTGTTTGTTTGTTTATAGAGCATAAGCAGGGGGAGAGGTGGGGCAAGGGGAGGGTGAACCCCAAGTAGGTTTAGCACATGGAGCCCAATGTGTGGCTTGATCCCATGACAAGATCATGAATCTGAGCCAGTATCAAGAGCTAGACTATTGTCTAGCTAGACTGAGTGAATCAGACTTAAGAAAGAATCTTCTTTCTTAAGGTTTCTTTGGCTGTTGGGTCTCTTTTGTGACCCCATACAAATTTTAGGGTTATTTGTTCTGTTTCTCAGAAAAAAATTCCTTTGGAATTTTGGTAGGGATAACATTGAATGTGTAGATCGTTTTGAGCAGTATGGATATTTTAACAATGCTAACTCTTCCAATTCATCAGTATGAAATATCTTCCCTTTTATTTGTGTCTTCAATTTATTTCATCAATGTCTTATAATGTACAGTAGACAAGCCTTTAAACTTCTCGTTTAAATTTATTCTTAAATATTTTGCTCTTGTTGATGCAATTGTAAATGAGATTTTTCTCCTTAATTTCTCTTTGTGATAGTTTGTTTGTAGCATATGGAAACACGACTGATTTTTTAATGTGACTTTGTATCCTGCAACTTCACTTAATTCATTTATTAGTTCTGAAAGATTTTTTGGTGACATCTTTAGTTTTTTATAAGATATGGTGTGATAGTTTTACTTCTCCCATTCCAATTTGGATGTCTTTTATTTCTTTCCTTGTCTAAATGCTCTGGCGAGGGCTTCCAATACTGTCTTTAATAAAAGTGGTGAGAGTGGGCATCATTGTCTTTTGCCTGATCTTAAAAGTTTTCAGTTTTCACCTCTGAGAATGAAATTAGCCATGGGCTTCTCATATATGGACCTAATATTGAAGTGCATTCTCTTTATACCTACTTTGTTAAAAGTTTTTATCATGAATGTACATTAATATTGTCAGTTTTGAATACTGTTAGATGCTTCTACATCTATTGAGATGTTCATGTAATTTTTATTCTGATAAAGAATAATGTTGTTAATGTGGTGAATCATGTTGATTGATTTGTGTATGTTCAATCATATTTGCATCTCTGGAATAAACCCCACTTGATCATGGTGCACAATCCCTTTACTGTATCGTTGAATTCAGTCTGCTAAGATTTTGTTGAGAACTTTCCCATCCATGTTCATCAGGAATATTGGTCTCTAATTTCCTTTCTGGTGGTGTCCTTGTCCTATGCTGGCCTCATAAAATGAATTTGGAAATCTTTTCTTCTCTACTATTTTTTTCGAAGAGTTTAGAAAGGACTGGTATTAATTCCAATTAATATTAATTCCAATATTAATATTCCCATTTAAATGTTTGGTAGAATTCACAGGTGAAACTATCTGGTCCTGAACTTTTGACTGTTGAGAGGTTTTTGATAGTTGATTCCACCTTCTTACCAGTAGTCAATTTTTTCAGTTTTTCTATTTCTTCTCTGATTCAGTCTTGATAGATTGTATGTTTGTAGGAATTTATCTATTTCTCTTAGCTTTGTTATCATGTGATTGTTCACAGTAGTCTCATATAATCCATTGTATTTCTGTGTATGTCAGAAGATGCCCAGTAGTGAGTCAGAACTTTGGCCACCATCCAGAAGTAATGAGGCCAACCATTGTGATATCAGTGGAAGCCATATAGGGAGCAATAGCTAAGCACTCTTACTCCTCCTGGGAAGGTGTCTGTGGAATAATAGGTAACTAGAACTCCCATCCTTGCCCAGCTGTAGTGAGAAGCTCCACATTTGGATTTCAATGGAGGGTAATAATGAATCAAGAATTCTACCCAAACTTGGCAATAACAAGGTCATGTCCTTCTCATGTAGAGAAATGTCAGAGAAAACCAACTAAAGCAGAAGGTTTAAATCAGATGCAAGTCTGATAAGAGAATCCCCAAGATATGCTGGTTTCAATAAAAAATTACTCATCATACCAAGAGCCAGGGAAAGCTCAAACTAAATGATAAAAACAATCAACAGATGGGAATTCTGTGAGTATAGAACTGTTAGAACTATGGAAAAAGATTTTAAAGTAGCCATTATAAAGAGGAATTAGGAACACACTAAAAACAAATGAAAAATAGAATCTCAGCAAAAAAAAAAAATAGAACGTGTAAAGAGGACACAGCTGAAATTTTAGAATTAAAAAACAAAATAAGGAAATAAAAAAAGCTCAGTGTATGGGCTCAACATCAGAATGAACGGGAAAAAGGAAAGAATGGAAAGACTAGTGAGATTATATCAAAAGTTCTTGACATAGAGTTTACCAGAGACCAGGAAGGGGAGGGGCAAGAGACTGGGGCTGAAAAAAAGACTCAAGAAGTAGCAGAAAAATCCCGATATTTGGCAAAAGACAAATCTACAGATTCAAGAAGCTTTATGAACCCTAAACAGAATAACCCCAATGAAATCCACAAGCCATACCAGAGACAAATTTCTGAAAACTGAAGATTAAAAAAAATTCTTGAAAGCAGCAAGGGAAAACTTTTGTCTGCAGGGGAAAACAATTTGAATGACAGCAAATTTCTCATCAGAAACCATGACGGCTAGAAGGAAGGAGCGCACTAGCTTTCAAATGCTAAAGAAAAATAGTCAACTTTGAATCCAATATCTGGTGAAAATCTTTCAAGAATTAGGGGGAAATCTAGACATTCTCAGATGAAGGGAAACTAAAAGAATATGTTTTCAGCAGACATATCCTTAAAAATGGATATAGTAAATTCTCTCAACTAAAAGGAAATGAAAAAAGAAGTTGGAAATAAGAAAGAATAGAGAAACGAAATCGTACATAAATATAAAGCACTTTTTTCTCTTCAGTTTTCCTTTTTTTNGTGAAAATCTTTCAAGAATTAGGGGGAAATCTAGACATTCTCAGATTAAAGGGAAACTAAAAGAATATGTTTTCAGCAGACATATCCTTGAAAATGGATATAGTAAATTCTCTCAACTAAAAGGAAATGATAAAAGAAGTTGGAAATAAGAAAGAATAGAGAAACGAAATCGTAGATAAATATAAGGCACTTTTTTCTCTTCAGTTTTCCTTTTTTTAAAAAAAACTGAGATAAAAATGACATATTACATTCAGGTGTACAGTGTGTTGATTTGATGCATGTAAATATTGCAATGTGATTACCACCATAGCATTAGCTAACACCTGCATCACATAACATAAACTACAGTAATCAGTACTGTGTGCAATTTATGGAGGCATAGACACATAGATCAATGGAACAGAATGGACAATCTATAAATAGACCAATAAACACATGCTCATTGACTTTTGAAAAATGTGAAAAAGGAATTCAATGGAGAAAAGAAAGCCCTTTCAATGAACGGTACTGGAATATTTGAGGGATCCATAGATAAAGAAAACTAACCTTGACCCAAGTCTTACACCTTATACAGAAATTAACAAGATGGAACATGTATTTAAATGTAAAACATAAAACTATAAAACTTTGAGGAAATACACAGGAGAAAATCTTTGTAACTAAGGTAAGACAAAAAATTCTTAGAATTCACACCCCAAAAAAATTCATAAAAGAAAAAAATCAATAAATCAGATTTCATCAAGGGGAGGACTTCAGATGGTGGAAGAGTAAAAGGTACCTACAGGTAATAAGATCAAATTTCCATTTTGCTTTAATTATTTATCTTTTAATTATTATTTTTTCATTTATTTTCTTATTTTTTCAATTCCTCTTTTAGTTTGTACTACTATTTTTTATTTTTACATATACATATTTTTATGTCTTACTTTATTATTTATTATTTTATATTTTATTTTATTTTATTTTTCAATCTAGATTCTTTTAACAAGCAGACCAAAACACACCCAGGATAAAATTTTCATGGTTTTTAGGTTTTTACCTTTGCTATTTGTTTGTTTGTTTCTTCTTTTCTTTGCCAGACAAAATGGGATGGAGAAATTCACCCCCCAAAAAAAGAACACGCAGTAGAACTCATGGCCAGGGAGTTAATCAACACATATATAAGTAAGATGTCCGAATTGGAATTTAAAACCACAATTATAAAAATACTAGCTGGGGTTGAAAAAAGCAGAGAAGACACCAGAGAATCTCTGCAGAGACAGAAGAACTGAAATCTAGTCAGGTGAAATTTAAAATGCTATATAACTGAGGGCTTTCGGCAAGACGGCGGAGAAGTAGGGAGCTCTGTGCATTTCACTTGCACCCATCTCTCAAACAGAGAAGGCCTGAAGTCATAGGACACTGAGCCACAGGAGTTTGGGAAGAGAAAGAGACAGAATACACGGGAAGGAAACCTCATAAGTGCGTGAGTGCAAACTGGGGAAGATAAAAGCGGGATGGGACCCAGAGATATGGAGGGAGGGGAGGGAACCCGGCTGACGTGGTGAGCCACAGTGAGCCGTGGTGAGCCAAGGGGAAAGGAAATGTTATGCCCAAATCATGAGTCCCCAGAGACTTCCAGGAGGCGACACCGATGCAAGTACATAAGGGTCTTTATTACAAGCTCGAGCAGGGGCTCACCCGTCAACCGGCACAGTGGCAGCAGGGCAAAACCCCGAACAATAGCGAGCAGAGTTTTTATGGGGTAAGGGACTGGGTTGTTACAGTGCACATGTTGTACACATAGCATGATCACATAAGTGCCAATCATAATTGTACAGCACCCATGGCAACAGTTTTGACCATTCAGTATCTGTGAGGTGTTCGTTACTTTTGGCGGGACCCAATCATGACCTTTGAGACTCCTTTGAAAATGACCAACTATGAGGTGAGTTTAAAGGGCCCACGTGGGGTTCAGGCAAGCGGTGAGTGATCGGCTAGTTTGTACAAAGTAGTTATCTATAGTCTCCAGACCCTGACTCAGACCACAGGGATGTTTCTCCTATTTTTCTTAGCTTCTTTTGATTGGCTGACCTGAGGGTGGTCCGAGGGTGGCTTCAGCTGAAGTTTTTCCTGGAACTGGAGCTACGTGCAGCCGGAGGTTACTCTTAATGGGGGCCTTAATCTCAAAATGGCGTTACGCTCTTCAGAAAAAGAAGCTGAGACTGTTTATAGAACCATCTCTGGAGAAGAGAAAAACTTCAACTTGGAAGAGAATGCTTTTTAGTTCGGGCTGGGATGCTGACTTTGAACTAGGTGCCCCCCCCCTCCCCGTCCCAGAGGGCACCAGGAAAAACTGCTCTGCTGCGCTCCTGGCACCATCCCTGGTGGCAGCAAGGACACTGTGGGCCTGAGGCTGACTTCCCCAGGATTGACCCCCCGGGAAGGCAGAGGCGGCGGGCCTAGGCTGAGTTCCCAGGAAGGGCCCCTACCAGTGCAGAGGCGTCAGATCCCAGGTTGTACCGCTGCTTGACCCTGGCGGATCTCAGGCTGCAATACTCCCCCCCTACCCCCACTCAACCCTGGGGCGACAGGCAGGCAGCAATAGTAATGCAATCACTATCAAAGTAACACCAAGATTCTTCAAAGACCAAGAATAAACAATTCTAAAATTTGTATGGAACCAGGAAAGACCGCGAAGAGCCAAAGTAATGTTGAAAAAAGAAAACCAAAGCTGGATGTATCACAATATCGTGTTTCCAGCGGTATAAACAGAGCCCGCTGACTGGAACCTGGAAACGAGGCTAGGCGTGGGGCATAGAACTCAGCTCACCTTGGCTATGTCCTCAGCACAGGGAGATTGGACCCAAAGGAGTGATTTGCAACACTTGGTTGAGAAGAGAATGGGGCTATGCCATCTTTCTCCCCACAACCACCAAGGTGGGGCCTCAGGGGACGGCCAGTGGGACACAGTGGAGGCAAGACCTGCCTACACCAAACCACGCCCATTTTTGCCAGAGAGCTTTTTTTTTTTCTTTTTTACCTGAGCCTGGGGCAAGACCAACAAGGATGCACTGCCATGATTAGTCCTAGATAATTCTTTCTATTCAGATATAATCTCCCTTTTCTCATTGGTAACCCTCCACTCTGCTGGTGGGAGCACTCTGGCCACTGGTTGGCTTAACCAGTCACATTTAATCCATTCTCTAGATGTACACTCTACACCTCCACCGCTACCTTTTTCTCTCTCTCTGGAGTAATCAGACTATACACTTTCTCTGAGTACATCTTTGTCCCTTTTTCATCATGTACAAACATATTATATGATTTCTCTCTCTGAATCAAGGCTCTGAGTCTCTCTGCCTGATCATTTTATTTCCAATTTTGCTTCCTCCCTGCCCTGTCATTTCTCTCTTTCTATATGCTCTTCCATCAGCATTGCATATACCTGTCTATTTGTAGCTGGGAATTCTGGTCTTATGCTTTCAGACTGTCCTTTGTCTTTTGGGTTTTTCTTTTTCTTTTCTTTTTTTCCCAATTTTTTATTAATTTTAATTTTTATTATTTGTCTTCTCTCCTTCCTCTTTTTCTTTTTTGTATTCTTTTGTTTTTTGTCCCCTCCTTTTTTTCTTCAGTTTGCCTGTTTATTGGATTTGTCTGTGCGTTTGTGTACCTTTTTCCCTGTGTGGTTGTCTGTCTGTTTTCTTTTCCAGGGCTAACTCAAGAAACAAGCCAAAGTACACATGGTGGAGAGTCCCAAATACCACTACAAGTAGGGAAACAAAATAACAAAAGTCTCAACAAAAGAGACCAAGAGACACCATTCAAAGAACACTTCCTGAACAGACAGGCCCTGGACAGTCAAAGAGCCCTCTTTAATACAGCAGCACCTGCAGCGGCAGAGTGCATAACAAGTTTTTAAAATCAACAAGAGATAGAAAGCTAACCAAAATGATGAAACAGAAGAACTCTCCTCCAAGGAAATTCCAGGAAAAAATGACAGCTAAAGAACTGCTCAAAACAGATATCAGCAACATAACTGAACAAGAATTTAGAACAATAGTCATAAAATTAATTGCTAGGCTTGAAAAAAGCATGGAAGACATCAGAGAAACTNGTGGGGCATAGAACTCAGCTCACCTTGGCTATGTCCTCAGCACAGGGAGATTGGACCCAAAGGAGTGATTTGCAACACTTGGTTGAGAAGAGAATGGGGCTATGCCATCTTTCTCCCCACAACCACCAAGGTGGGGCCTCAGGGGACGGCCAGTGGGACACAGTGGAGGCAAGACCTGCCTACACCAAACCATGCCCATTTTTGCCAGAGAGCTTTTTTTTTTCTTTTTTACCTGAGCCTGGGGCAAGACCAACAAGGATGCACTGCCATGATTAGTCCTAGATAATTCTTTCTATTCAGATATAATCTCCCTTTTCTCATTGGTAACCCTCCACTCTGCTGGTGGGAGCACTCTGGCCACTGGTTGGCTTAACCAGTCACATTTAATCCATTCTCTAGATGTACACTCTACACCTCCACCGCTACCTTTTTCTCTCTCTCTGGAGTAATCAGACTATACACTTTCTCTGAGTACATCTTTGTCCCTTTTTCATCATGTACAAACATATTATATGATTTCTCTCTCTGAATCAAGGCTCTGAGTCTCTCTGCCTGATCATTTTATTTCCAATTTTGCTTCCTCCCTGCCCTGTCATTTCTCTCTTTCTATATGCTCTTCCATCAGCATTGCATACACCTGTCTATTTGTAGCTGGGAATTCTGGTCTTATGCTTTCAGACTGTCCTTTGTCTTTTGGGTTTTTCTTTTTCTTTTCTTTTTTTCCCAATTTTTTATTAATTTTAATTTTTATTATTTGTCTTCTCTCCTTCCTCTTTTTCTTTTTTGTATTCTTTTGTTTTTTGTCCCCTCCTTTTTTTCTTCAGTTTGCCTGTTTATTGGATTTGTCTGTGCGTTTGTGTACCTTTTTCCCTGTGTGGTTGTCTGTCTGTTTTCTTTTCCAGGGCTAACTCAAGAAACAAGCCAAAGTACACATGGTGGAGAGTCCCAAATACCACTACAAGTAGGGAAACAAAATAACAAAAGTCTCAACAAAAGAGACCAAGAGACACCATTCAAAGAACACTTCCTGAACAGACAGGCCCTGGACAGTCAAAGAGCCCTCTTTAATACAGCAGCACCTGCAGCGGCAGAGTGCATAACAAGTTTTTAAAATCAACAAGAGATAGAAAGCTAACCAAAATGATGAAACAGAAGAACTCTCCTCCAAGGAAATTCCAGGAAAAAATGACAGCTAAAGAACTGCTCAAAACAGATATCAGCAACATAACTGAACAAGAATTTAGAACAATAGTCATAAAATTAATTGCTAGGCTTGAAAAAAGCATGGAAGACATCAGAGAAACTATTGTTACAAAGACTATGGAGCTTAAAAATAGTTGTGATGAATTTAAAAAATGCTATAAATGAGATACATAATAAAATCGAGGCGTCCAATGCACGGATTGAAGAGGCAGAAAGGAGAATAAGTGATTTAGAAGACACAATTATAGAAAAAGAGGAAGCTGAGAAAAAGAGAGACAAACTGATCCAGGAACACGAAAGGAGAGTTAGAGAGCTCAGCGATATAATCAAATGGAACAATATCCGTATCATAGGAATTTCAGAAGAGGAAGAGAGAGGAAAAGGTGTTGAAGGAGTCCTTGAACAAATTATAGCAGAGAACTTCCCCAACCTGATAAAGGCCAGATACAAAGGACTCACAGCTAATATCATCCTCAATGGGTAAAAACAGAGCTTTCCCCCAAGGTCAGGAATACAACAGGAATGTCCACTCTCACCGTTATTGTTCAACATAGTACTGAAAGTCCTAGCCTCAGCAATAAGACATCAAAAAGAAATAAAATGCACACAAATTGACAAGGAAGATGTTAAACTCTCACTCTTTGCAGATGACATAATCCTCTATGTGGAATATCTGAAGATTCCACCCAAAACTGCTAGAATTGACACATGAATTTAGTAAAGTTGCAGTATATAAAATCAATGTACAGAAATTGGTTGCATTTATATACACCTATAATGAAACAACAGAAAGAGATATCAAGGAATCGATTCCATTTACAATAACACTAAAACCCCTGAGATACGTAGGAATAATCCTAACCAAAGAGGTAAAAGATATATATGCTGAAAACTATAGAACACTTATGAAAGAAACTAAAAAGACACAAAGAAATGGAAAAACATTCCATGTTCATGGATTGGAAGAACAAATATTGTTAAAATGTCCATACTACCCAAAGCAGTTTGCACATTTAATGCAATCACTATCAAAGTAACACCAAGATTCTTCAAAGAGCAAGAATAAACAATTCTAAAATTTGTATGGAACCAGGAAAGACCGCAAAGAGCCAAAGTAATGTTGAAAAAAGAAAACCAAAGCTGGATGTATCACAATTCCGGACTTTAAGCTGTATTACAAAGCTGTAATCATCAAGACAGTATGGTACTAGCACGAAAACAGACACAGAGCAATGAAAAAGAATAGAGAATCAGAAACGGACCCACCGATGTATGGCCGGTAATCTTTGACAAAGCAAGAAGGAATATCCAATGGAGAAAAGATAGTCTCAAAAAATGGTGTTGAGAAAACTGGACAGCGACATGCAGAAGAATGAAACTGAAACCACACACACAAATAAATTCAAAAGGGATAAAAGACCTAAATGTGACACAGGAAGCCATCAAAATTCTAGAAGAGAAGACAGGCAGCAACCTCTTCAACCTTAGTTGCATCAACTTCTTACTTGACACATCCTCAGAGGCAAGGAAAATGAAGCAAAAATGAACTACTGTGACCTCATCAAGATAAAAATTCCTTCTGCATGCCAAAGGAAATAATCAACAAAACTAAAAGGCAACCAATGTAATGGGAGAAGATATTTGCAAATGACATTTTTGGATAAGGGTTAGTATCCAAAATATATAAAGAACTTATCAAACTCAGCACCTGAAAAGCAAATAGTCAAGTGAAGAAATGGGCAAAAGACATGAATAAGACATTTTTCCAAGAAAACATCCACGTGCCAACAGACACATGAACAAATACTCAACATTCCTCATATCAGGGAAATACAAATGAAAATCATGATGAGATACCACCTCATACCTATCAGAATGGCTAAAATGAACAACAGATATTGGTGAGGATGTGGGAAAAGAAGAACCCTTTTGCACTGCTGGTGGGAATGCACACTGGTGCAGCCACTCTTGGAAAACAGTATGGAGGTTCCTCAAAAGAATTAAAAATAGAGCTACCTTATGACCCAGCAATTGCACTACTAGGTATTTTTCCTAAGGATACAAAAATGCTGATTGAAGGGACACATGCATCCCAATGTTTATAGCAGCACTATCAACAATAGCCAAACTATGAAAAGAGCCCAGATATCCATGGATTATCCATGGATTAATGAATGTATAAAGAAGAAGTGGCATATATACACAATGAAATATTAATGATTAAAAAGAATGAAATCTCGCCATTTGCAACACCATGGATGGAACTAGAGTGTATTATGCTAAGTAAAGTAAATCAGAGAAAGACACAAAGATCATATGATTTCACTCATATGTGGAATTTAAGAAACAAAACAGATGAACACAGAGGAAGGGAAGGAAAAGCAAATAATATTAAAAACAGAAAGGGAGGCAGACCATAACAGACTCTTAAATATACAGAAGAAACTGAGGGCTGCCAGAGGGGAGGTAGGTGGCAGGATGGGCTAAATGCGTGATGGGCATTAAAGTGGGCACCTGTTGGGATAAACACTGGGAGTTATATATGAGCAATGAATCACCAAATTCTATTCTTGAAACCAACACTACACTCTATGTTAACTAACTTGAATTTAAATTTAAAAAATCAAACCATCAAAATTAAAAGGTTTTCTCTGTGAAATACTTTTAAGAGGCCCAGATGTTTATAGCTGCACTATCAGTATTAGCCAAATTATGGGAAGAGCCCAGATACCCATCGAGTGATGACTGATATATATATATACACCAGTCATATATATATAAAGAAGATATATATATATCTTTATGTATGGGCAGTGGATGGCCTAAATGAATGGCGGATATCAAGGAGGGCAGTTGTTGAATGAGCACTGGGTGTTTTATGTAAATGGTGAATCATTAAATTCTATTCCTGAAACCAATATTATACTATATGTTAACTAACTAGAAGTTAAATAAAAATTTGGGGGGGGGAGTTTAGTTTAAAAGACGCTCAAAGAGAATCAATAGATTGGGATAATATATTTGCAAACATAACTAAGCTCTAGAACATATAAGGAACTCTCAAAACACCAGTTTAAAAGCTGTAACAATTCAAGCAGACGATGGGCAAAAGACACAGAGAAGCATTTCATGGAGGCAAATACTGGTAGCAAACACACATCAAAAGATGTTTAATTTCTTTAACCATTAGAGAAATTCAAATGGAATCACAATTATATCACTATATATGTATCAAAAACACTAAAATGAAAAATAGTGACAATACCAAATAATGGCAAGGATGCAGAGAAACTATCACTCAGACATTTCTGGTGGTGAAGTAAAATGATATATCCACTCTAGAAAACAGTCTGTAGCTTCTTAAAAAACTAAATATGAAAGTAACATATGACTTAGCAATTGCACTTCTGTGCTTTTATTCTTAGGAAATGAAAACTTATGTACACATGTTTATAACAGCTTTATTCATAAANGGAAATTCCAGGAAAAAATGACAGCTAAAGAACTGCTCAAAACAGATATCAGCAACATAACTGAACAAGAATTTAGAACAATAGTCATAAAATTAATTGCTAGGCTTGAAAAAAGCATGGAAGACATCAGAGAAACTATTGTTACAAAGACTATGGAGCTTAAAAATAGTTGTGATGAATTTAAAAAATGCTATAAATGAGATACATAATAAAATCGAGGCGTCCAATGCACGGATTGAAGAGGCAGAAAGGAGAATAAGTGATTTAGAAGACACAATTATAGAAAAAGAGGAAGCTGAGAAAAAGAGAGACAAACTGATCCAGGAACACGAAAGGAGAGTTAGAGAGCTCAGCGATATAATCAAATGGAACAATATCCGTATCATAGGAATTTCAGAAGAGGAAGAGAGAGGAAAAGGTGTTGAAGGAGTCCTTGAACAAATTATAGCAGAGAACTTCCCCAACCTGATAAAGGCCAGATACAAAGGACTCACAGCTAATATCATCCTCAATGGGTAAAAACAGAGCTTTCCCCCAAGGTCAGGAATACAACAGGAATGTCCACTCTCACCGTTATTGTTCAACATAGTACTGAAAGTCCTAGCCTCAGCAATAAGACATCAAAAAGAAATAAAATGCACACAAATTGACAAGGAAGAAGTTAAACTCTCACTCTTTGCAGATGACATAATCCTCTATGTGGAATATCTGAAGATTCCACCCAAAACTGCTAGAATTGACACATGAATTTAGTAAAGTTGCAGTATATAAAATCAATGTACAGAAATTGGTTGCATTTATATACACCTATAATGAAACAACAGAAAGAGATATCAAGGAATCGATTCCATTTACAATAACACTAAAACCCCTGAGATACGTAGGAATAATCCTAACCAAAGAGGTAAAAGATATATATGCTGAAAACTATAGAACACTTATGAAAGAAACTAAAAAGACACAAAGAAATGGAAAAACATTCCATGTTCATGGATTGGAAGAACAAATATTGTTAAAATGTCCATACTACCCAAAGCAGTTTGCACATTTAATGCAATCACTATCAAAGTAACACCAAGATTCTTCAAAGAGCAAGAATAAACAATTCTAAAATTTGTATGGAACCAGGAAAGACCGCGAAGAGCCAAAGTAATGTTGAAAAAAGAAAACCAAAGCTGGATGTATCACAATTCCGGACTTTAAGCTGTATTACAAAGCTGTAATCATCAAGACAGTATGGTACTAGCACGAAAACAGACACAGAGCAATGAAAAAGAATAGAGAATCAGAAACGGACCCACCGATGTATGGCCGGTAATCTTTGACAAAGCAAGAAGGAATATCCAATGGAGAAAAGATAGTCTCAAAAAATGGTGTTGAGAAAACTGGACAGCGACATGCAGAAGAATGAAACTGAAACCACACACACAAATAAATTCAAAAGGGATAAAAGACCTAAATGTGACACAGGAAGCCATCAAAATTCTAGAAGAGAAGACAGGCAGCAACCTCTTCAACCTTAGTTGCATCAACTTCTTACTTGACACATCCTCAGAGGCAAGGAAAATGAAGCAAAAATGAACTACTGTGACCTCATCAAGATAAAAATTCCTTCTGCATGCCAAAGGAAATAATCAACAAAACTAAAAGGCAACCAATGTAATGGGAGAAGATATTTGCAAATGACATTTTTGGATAAGGGTTAGTATCCAAAATATATAAAGAACTTATCAAACTCAGCACCTGAAAAGCAAATAGTCAAGTGAAGAAATGGGCAAAAGACATGAATAAGACATTTTTCCAAGAAAACATCCACGTGCCAACAGACACATGAACAAATACTCAACATTCCTCATATCAGGGAAATACAAATGAAAATCATGATGAGATACCACCTCATACCTATCAGAATGGCTAAAATGAACAACAGATATTGGTGAGGATGTGGGAAAAGAAGAACCCTTTTGCACTGCTGGTGGGAATGCACACTGGTGCAGCCACTCTTGGAAAACAGTATGGAGGTTCCTCAAAAGAATTAAAAATAGAGCTACCTTATGACCCAGCAATTGCACTACTAGGTATTTTTCCTAAGGATACAAAAATGCTGATTGAAGGGACACATGCATCCCAATGTTTATAGCAGCACTATCAACAATAGCCAAACTATGAAAAGAGCCCAGATATCCATGGATTATCCATGGATTAATGAATGTATAAAGAAGAAGTGGCATATATACACAATGAAATATTAATGATTAAAAAGAATGAAATCTCGCCATTTGCAACACCATGGATGGAACTAGAGTGTATTATGCTAAGTAAAGTAAATCAGAGAAAGACACAAAGATCATATGATTTCACTCATATGTGGAATTTAAGAAACAAAACAGATGAACACAGAGGAAGGGAAGGAAAAGCAAATAATATTAAAAACAGAAAGGGAGGCAGACCATAACAGACTCTTAAATATACAGAAGAAACTGAGGGCTGCCAGAGGGGAGGTAGGTGGCAGGATGGGCTAAATGCGTGATGGGCATTAAAGTGGGCACCTGTTGGGATAAACACTGGGAGTTATATATGAGCAATGAATCACCAAATTCTATTCTTGAAGCCAACACTACACTCTATGTTAACTAACTTGAATTTAAATTTAAAAAATCAAACCATCAAAATTAAAAGGTTTTCTCTGTGAAATACTTTTAAGAGGCCCAGATGTTTATAGCTGCACTATCAGTATTAGCCAAATTATGGGAAGAGCCCAGATACCCATCGAGTGATGACTGATATATATATATACACCAGTCATATATATATAAAGAAGATATATATATATCTTTATGTATGGGCAGTGGATGGCCTAAATGAATGGCGGATATCAAGGAGGGCAGTTGTTGAATGAGCACTGGGTGTTTTATGTAAATGGTGAATCATTAAATTCTATTCCTGAAACCAATATTATACTATATGTTAACTAACTAGAAGTTAAATAAAAATTTGGGGGGGGGGAGTTTTTTTTAAAAGAGGCTCAAAGAGAATCAATAGATTGGGATAATATATTTGCAAACATAACTAAGCTCTAGAACATATAAGGAACTCTCAAAACACCAGTTTAAAAGCTGTAACAATTCAAGCAGACGATGGGCAAAAGACACAGAGAAGCATTTCATGGAGGCAAATACTGGTAGCAAACACACATCAAAAGATGTTTAATTTCTTTAACCATTAGAGAAATTCAAATGGAATCACAATTATATCACTATATATGTATCAAAAACACTAAAATGAAAAATAGTGACAATACCAAATAATGGCAAGGATGCAGAGAAACTATCACTCAGACATTTCTGGTGGTGAAGTAAAATGATATATCCACTCTAGAAAACAGTCTGTAGCTTCTTAAAAAACTAAATATGAAAGTAACATATGACTTAGCAATTGCACTTCTGTGCTTTTATTCTTAGGAAATGAAAACTTATGTACACATGTTTATAACAGCTTTATTCATAAACTGGAATCAACACAAATGTCCTTCTACTGGTGTATGCTGAAACAGAGGAACATCCATAGCACAGAATACTGCTCAGCAATGAAAAAACAGAAATCGGAACTATTGATACACAGAATAACCTGGATGAACCTCCAGACAGTTATGCTCAGTGAAAAAAAAAGCCAATTCCTAATGATTTTAGTAACATTGCACTTATGAAATGACAAAGGGTAGAAGTGGAGAAAATACAGTGGTTGCCAGGACTTAAGGGAAAGATAAGGACAAGAGAGAAATGGGTTTGCTTATAAAAGGGCAACACGACTATCCTTGTCATGAAGTTATTCTTTATCTTCCCTGCATCTATGTCTAATTACTAACAATCCCTGTTAGTAATTAATGTACTATAGTTTCTAATGTGTCACCATTTGAGAAACTGGGCAAAGCGTACATGGAATCTTTATGTAGTATTTCTTACAACTAGCTAACCGTTTAGTACTTTCAGTTTTCATGAGCATAATCATGTATGCAAATATTTTTGCATCTATCTTTTAAATATGCATTACTCATTTCAATCTTGTTGTACTGTATTCACAAAAACTGCCAAACCACAATGAAATAATGGATATGAGGAATATTTTTGTCATCTTGTTTTATTAAGAATACATGTAGTAGTTCCCCTTTTGGTATATGCATGTTTTTATTTTTTTAACTTAAACTCACATTAGTTAATATACAGTGTAGTCTTGGCTTCAGGAGTAGAATCCAGTGATTCATCTCTTACATAGGATACGCAGTGCTCATCCCAATAAGTGCCCTCCTTTATAACCATCATCCATTTAACCCATCCCCTCACCCTGCCCCCCCCCTCCAGGAACCCTCAGTTTGTTCTCTGCATTTAAGAGTATCTTATGGTTTCTATTTGTATTTAAATAAATATAGATTCCATAAGCCCTTAACTGCAATTACAAAATCCAAAAGTTTTGGAAACTGAGCATTTCCCCCTAAGTTTGGGATCTAATAAACTGATCTTTAACAAACTCTAGATTAAACAAAATATCAACCACAAACATGAAACTAAAACCCAGAAACCCTCACTCTCGATTCAGTGCTCCTTCTATGGTGTCATGGAATTAAGAAATGTGACCTACATGGTATTAGGTGATAAAGGAAGAAACAGTTTGGCATTGTTGAGCCACTATCATGTTTTAAGCACTCAATAGATCTCATAACATTTACTTCCCTCAGCAACTCTGTGAGGTATAATAATTCCATTTTACAGATTAGGAATCTAAAACTCAAAGATGTTAAATAAATTGCCCAAGATTTCATGACTGAGCTAGGATATAAAGCCAGATGGACCTGGCCCAAAGCTAAAGGTTTCCTTTGAACAAGAATGTGGCATGATAGAAAGGAGTGGAGACTGACAAAGAGGAAGGCAAGGGGAGAAACTATGAGGTTGTAGGGCATTGTGACACCTTCTCCTTCATGTAGCTTTCCTGATAAACTTCTATTTCCTAAGTTTCCCACATATATTCTTCATCTGCCCCAAATTTTTTTTGGTTTTTGGTTTTTGGCTTTTGGTGTTTTTTTTTTTGGTCTCTTGGGATCCTGCACCAAAGTATCCCAAAGCATCAGAAGACGGAGGGCAAAAGGGGCACCACAGGAGGGAGGTGCAAGATAAAAGCATCTTTCCTGATTTGGCAGTGTTCTCTGATCATCAGAGGAAGAGAAGATGGAGTCTCTGTACCATCTTTCTTTGTCCGGATGAACCAACTTTCTTTTATACACATTCCCCAAGTCTTTTCCTAACCAGCCTGGTCATCTTAGGAGGACTCTGAGGCAAAGACATCTGAATAAAGTGAGTGTATTCTATTGCCTGCTTCATCCCTCTTCAAGTGGTCAATTTCCCCATGTTTTCTTTCTGTACAATACATTCATCTTCCTGTTACTCTCTGTACCTAATAAAATACAAACTCCTATCAGTACTTTCCACATCCGGTCCATCCTAATCCTCAGACTAATATTGCTTTCTACATCTTTTCGACTCGGAGCTGATTTCTTTATTTATTTGTATTCTGTCTGGCCTCCCTACAGATTTTATAATCTTTAATTCACAGTCAATTCTTTCTATACTATAGATATCTTTACCTAATCTTCTTTCGTTGGATCTGTTCTCTATATAACAAATTTATCCTACCCAAATGTCATCTATATTATCTACAGAAGTTCCAACCTCTTTGCACGTAATTTAACTTCCTTATGTTTTATCAGATCCCTGCAGATCTACTCATTCTTCTACATTTGATGTTTGTTTTCCTTACATATTATTCCAATTCTGTCAAAATTTTTGGTAATACATTTAAATTCTCTACTCCTGATCATTTCCAAACAACTTCTTTTTACATTATGCCTTCTTTATATGCCATTCCTCTGATCTGCAATTCATCAGTTCTGCCCATATCATACCTTTCTCCATTGTCCCATCCATCCATACAACAATTTACCTTTACTAATAAACATAATACCTTTACTTATCAGTTACTAAAGCAGAGCCTATAATAAGGACTATTGTCAAAAGGAGAGACAGACAAATAAGTAAATAACTTATGTCTAGAAATATGGGTGGGTTTGGAGCATGATAACTATAAAACTGAAACATGAAAGATAAATAATAATATCTGGGAGCAGGGATGGGTGTTTTTTGACAGAAAGAATAGTATGTGCAAATTTCAGAATTAGAGAACATCACATCACACTTAGAAAAAGGAAAATAGTGGGTAATGACTAGATTATTGTAGGACAGTTAAAAGGAATTGTATTTGGGGGGATTGTGTCCATATTTTCCCAAACTGGATGCACTTGGGGTCAGTGATATGGTCATATTTCTACATAAAATCTCACTCTAGAAACAAATGGCATTTAGATTAATGAAGGTTGAGGCTTGAGGAGGAAAGAGCAGGTAATAGGATATTGAAATAGCTAGAGAAATAACAAGGACCTGATGGGCATAAGGGACTGGAGGTGAGGAGGGGAGTCAGTAGAAATAGGGCAGGAGAAAAGGACAGACATGAGAGATAAAGAAAAAGTTGAGACAGAACTTAGATTAGTTGTGAGTGAGATGTGGGTTTTGGGATGGGGAGAATAGGTATAGAAGATGTAGGAGACTTTCAGATCTCTGGTATAGGTCACTGCATGGAAACTAATGTTATTGACTGTGATAAAGGAATAATAAGCTTGGGAAATATTTTTCTAGACATTTTATATTTGAGGGACACATGTGACATCAAGAGAATTATGTCCACTCTGCTGTATACCATTAAGGACATATGAGGCACTTTGGCATAAAGTTCTTCCTGTACCTCCACCTGAGTAATAGCTGCAGTGATACAGCTAGGGAAAACATATCTAAGCTTTCACCGGTTCTAATGGGAACAGTAATGAGAAGAACCTCACCAAGCCAGTGTCAGGCCAAAGAAACAAATAAGGACAATTAATGTCTCTATGTGGAGATGCCATACAAGCCAAGATTTGAAGGTTAATTAGGAGCTGGCCACCCTTATGCAGATTGCTGCATGAGCAAAGATACAGAAGTGATAAGCATGTAATTTTTTTTAAATGGTTATTTATATTTGAGAGAGAGACAGATTGCCAGTTGGGGAGGGGCAGAGAGAGACGGAGAATGAACCTGAAGCAGGCCCCAGGCTCTGAGCTCTCAGCACAGGCCTAGGACCCGATGTGGGGCTCATGGGGCTTGAACTGACAAGCTGTGAGATAATGACCTGAGCCAAAGTTGGACACTTAACTGACTGAGTCACCAAGGCACCAGACCCTAGATGTGATCATCATGTTGTATGCCAAGAGCTGCAAGGTATAAAATACAATGTAGTCTAGGGGCGCCTGGGTGGCTTAGTCGGTTAAGCGTCCGACTTTCGCTTGGGTCATGATCTCGCAGTTCGTGGGTTCGAGCCCCGCGTCAGGCTCTGTGCTGACTGCCAGCTCAGAGCCTGGAGCCTGTTTCAGCCTGTGACTCCCTCTCTCTCTGACCCTCCCCTGCTCACGCTGTCTCTCTCTCTCTCTCTCCTAAAAATAAATAAAACATAAAAAAAATTTTTAAAAAAAATACAATGTAGTCTGTGATAAGAGATAAGGTTTTGGTAATAGAAGTGGCATATCATGAAGTACTTACATGACCTGTTAGGTAGCTTGAGCATCATTGTGCAAGCAATGGGATACTATGAAGGAATTTTAAGTAGGGAAGTGAAATGGTCAGATTTGAGCTTCAGGAAAAGATGACAGGCAGTCAGACCAATTAGGAGTCCATATGTGAGAAGCTGACTTTTCGCTGTTGTTAGCATGCATAGCATCAAATAGGAGGATAGAGAAGATTAAGGGATAAGTGGGAAGATCTGAGGCCAAGAAGGTTAAATGTACAACAAATAGTATATCAGGCAAGTGTTGAGGAGAAAGGATCAAGGGTAAGGATATGAATGACAATTGCAACTTTAAGGTTCCCTTTTATGAAGGTGGTACATGATATAATGGTAGGCATAGCAATTTAAATTTTCAAGAATGAGAAGATGAAGCTATGTCCCCACCACTAGACCATAAGCCACTTAAGAACTTAGTAAGTCTCTTATTTGCCTTTTATGTACCAAAACTTTTAGTCTGTATGAGGTAAAGGATGTGTTAACTAACTTTATTGTAGAAAACATTTCATAATGTATACCTGTATCATACTGTCACATACCTTTAAGGATACCTTAAACTTACACAATGTTATATGTCAATGAACTCAATAAAGTTAGAAAACAATCATTAGCAGGTTGAAGTTTGGTATATGAAGTTTGATATTGTTCTCAGAGGAACAAGCCTCAGACTAAAAAGTAAGGAGACTCCTGAGGGAGGATAGCACCCTGATGTTTAGCTGAGCCTCTCCTATTCTCCTTTTCAATCTCTGTACTCTCTTTCAATGAATGACCATGTAGAGACACTAGGGTGACAATAACCCCATGTGACTATGTCTGCTTCTGTTCCACATAAAACCCAGAAGAGGTTTGAAATTTTGAAAGGGCAAAATTTATTTTTGATAACAAGGTAAACAAAGAGAGTACTCTACTAAATGTATGCTTTTTTATTGGTCTTGTTACTGGCAAAATAATTAAACAAAGAGTGCATTAGACTGAGGTGGCTCTCATGCCTTGGTTGCCTACTTATTAAGCAAACCAAAACTTAAGCTAGGGTCAGTTATAAATGTGTTTATATCCAGGAAAACAAAATTTAAGAACAACCAATCACAAACAGCCAATGAAACTTTCCCAAATAAGGCAACCACTTAAACTATAGCTAATCAAATAATGCCCTTGCCTTGCTTCTGAGTTTGCTTTATAAAAGCCTTTCCATTAGCTTCTGTCAATAGAGCACACTTTACTGCTTTCCATTTGGTGCTGCCCAGTTTAAATCAATGTTGCTCAAATAAACTCTTGAAACTTTCAATATGCCTCAGTTTAATTTTTTTTTAATATTTTTATTATTTCTAGGAGAAAGAGAGAGAGAGACAGCGTGAGCAGGGGAGGGTCAGAGAGAGAGGGAGATACAGACTCTGAAATAGGCTCCAGGCTCTGAGCTGGCAGTCAGCACAGAGCCCGACGCGGGGCTTGAACCCACAAACCGTGAGATCATGACCTGAGCGAAAGTCAGACGCTTAACCAACTAAGCCACCCAGGCGCCCCTAATTTTTAACAATACTATAGAAGGGGTTCTACTCTCATTCCAAGAGAGCACAGCTTTCAGAACTGATGGGATTCTCAGTTCTTCTACCATCCAGAATACACTTCCTAATATAACTTCTAGGTGGGTCCCAAGTCCTCCCCTTAAGTATAGGTTATGTAGAACTTTCATTCCATAGATGCTGTGACCTTCTTGGGTTCTACTTTGCTCCTTCTTGGAGTTGCTTCTGTAGCTGAGCCCCAAAGACCCTCTCCTCTGGATATAAATCCAGGATGTATCTTACAATCCCTCCTTTGTGTTTCCTGAATATTTTTGAAACTCTGAGGTCCTGACTTCCTTGTTCCATCTATATGTGTGACCTGGAACAAGTTACTTAATCTCTTTATGCCTCGGTTTTCTTAAACATTAAGTGGGCTTAAAATTGTACTAACTCACAGTGTTCTTCTGAAGATTAAATGAATTAAGAGCTGCAAGTATTTTAAGATGGTGCCCATACTATTACTGCATAGCCAATACTTAATTGTGTTTTATGTTATTATTGTTATTCCTCCATTGTGTAACTTATTTCCTTAAAGTAGAGTCACAATCTAGCTCACAAACTCTCACTTTAGGGCAGCCTAGTCTCTCTTACTATTATATTTGGTTTGATCTATAATCTTCAGTAACCAACTAGTGTCACTTTCTCAAGTGTTTATCAATATATTCCTCTCCAAGGGCCATAACAAACTCTTATCCATTCCCCAGTATGAAGGGTTTTATTTTTGTTTACTTTTGTCTTAGTTCATTTCCAGATTACAGGAGAAAGTGATGTCCTCAGTTCGGTGATGAATCACATGCATACATACATTCTGTCAATATAAGCCCACCAAGAGAAAGCCTGCGTTCTTGTTGCTGCCTCCGGAAGGCCCTCCGTTCTCTCTCCTAAATATCAGTGGGCAAGACTGACATCATGGAGCAGAGGAATCAGAGTGGGAGGGTAAGTGAGTTTGTGTTGCTGGGCTTCCCAGCTCCTGGGCCAGTGCGGGCACTTTTATTTGCCCTTTCTCTGCTGGCCTATGTATTGGTGCTGACTGAAAACATCCTCATCATTTTGGCAATTAGAAACCACCCCACCCTTCACAAGCCCATGTACTTCTTTCTGGCTAATATGTCCTTTTTGGAGATATGGTATGTTACTGTCACTATTCCCAAGATGTTAGCCGGATTTGCTGGGTCCAAACACAGCCAGGGACAGCTAATCTCCTTTGAGGGATGCATGACACAGCTCTACTTTTTCTTGGGATTGGGCTGCACTGAATGTGTTCTTCTTGCTGTTATGGCCTATGATCGCTATGTGGCCATCTGCCATCCTCTCCACTATGCTGTTATTGTCAGTGGTCAGCTGTGTGTGCAGCTGGCAGCTGGCTCCTGGGCTGGAGGTTTTGGTATCTCCCTGGTCAAAGTTTTTCTCATTTCTCGCCTCTCCTACTGTGGACCCAACATTATCAACCACTTTTTCTGTGATGTCTCCCCGTTGCTCAATCTTTCATGTACTGACATGTCAACAGCAGAGCTTACAGACTTTGTTCTGGCTATTTTTATCCTGCTGGGGCCACTCTCTGTCACTGGGGCCTCCTACATGGCCATCACTGGTGCTGTGGTACGCATTCCCTCAGCTGCTGGGCGCCGTAAAGCTTTTTCAACCTGTGCCTCTCACCTCACTGTTGTGATCATCTTCTATGCAGCCAGTATCTTCATCTATGCCCGGCCAAAGGCACTCTCAGCTTTTGACACCAACAAGCTGGTTTCTGTTCTCTATGCTGTCATTGTACCTGTGCTCAACCCCATCATTTACTGCTTGCGCAATCAAGAGGTCAAGAGAGCCCTACGCCATACGCTACACCTATACCAGGGCCAGGATGTTAAGCACAGGAAAGCAAGCAGAGATGGGTAGAAAATGCTCTTAAACTTGGTATCTGTATCTTCTATGAAGTCCAGAGGAGTTCTTCTGCCCTAAATTAGGGTCTAAGTCTCAAAAGCACCACCATGGAACGAATCCAGAAGGAAGAAGAGGGATGGATTGCAAGCTGGCAGCTGGATTACTGCAGGACAGCACTATAAATACATGTTAGAATGTTCCCTGTTATCTGCTCTATTGTAATTTACATAGAACAGGTTCATGAATCATGCATCCTGATGAGGTGAGAAGGATTGCCTCTGAGAAGACTGACTGCACTTTAACATTTAAATAAGCAAACAAATGCAGAACTAATATCTCTCTAAGTGGCCTTTCGTGGGTTTGTTCTTTGTCTTAGTTCTGTGGCTGAAAGTATCGAAAAGGAAGCAGAAGGAGGAAGCCATTCAAGGAAGCCCAGGCTTCATTATGGAATTATGGAGTTCACTTCTGGCGAATCTCTTCTAGCTGCACTTTGCTGACTTAGCTCATGAGGTAGCAGAGGTCCAGATGGTTATTCTAGCATGAATTACAAGGCAAGGGGATAGGAAACTGAGAAGTTTTGTGTTGGCAACATGTCACCTCCTGGACCACAGGTATTTCTAGCTTCATTTCCTCATTTACCTAGGTCAGTGCACACACCAAGCTAGAGACTGAGTGCAGTTGTTGACTTAATCTTCTGTTTTACTAATTTACTATAAACTTATATTTATACATTAAGTGGAATACTATGTAGGTCTTAAAATAGCATGATCTACATAGAGCTAATGATAGAGAAATATTCTTATATTGATAATAAATATTCTTATATTGATAATAAATCAAAATATTAGGTTATGTAACAACATCAAAAGTATTAGGCTTACAAATGGGAAAGGAAGATGTGATATAGATTTATACACACACACACAAATACACATGCACCCTGAAATATTACTCAGCCTTAAAAAAGGATAAGATGTGTCATTTGCAACAATATGGATGGACCTAGAGGACATTACCCTAAGTGAAATAAGTCAGATTAGGTAAGACAAATACCATATGATTTCACTCAAATGTGGAATCTAAAAAACAAACAAACAAAAAGTAGGATCAGAACCTGCTTTTATATAATACAGAAAACAAACAGATGGCTGCCAGAGAGAAGGTATGATATGGGCAAAATGGGTGAAGAGGAGTGGAAGATATAGGCTTTCAGTTATTAACTGAATAAGTCATGGGAATAAAAAGCACAAGAGAGGGAATACAGTCAATGATACTGTAATAGTGATGTAGTGAAACAACTGGTAGCTACACTTGTGGTAAGTGTAGCATAACAGACAGAGAAGTTGTACACCTGAAACTAATGTGCCATTGTGCGCTCACTGTACTCAAATTTTAAAAATTAATTTTAAAAAAGATCATGACTGCCCAGCATGAAACCAAGCATAAACTTTGCTAAGCAAAGAATACTGTGAGCTAGCACAGATGTTACACCCTGAAGCAGACCCTGGTTCTACCTGCAAAAACACGTCTGAAATATGACCATCCCCAAAGAAGAAAAATTACCAGTCTTACTTATTTGTTTGTTTACATTAGACTAACAGGAAATTAACTGGGATGTTAACTGTTAACTTTGCAATGTAGCCGTTATTCTTATCAATTGCTTTCTGTGGCCAAGGTATTGTTACCAACATATTGACTTAAATAAGCATTTCTTACCCAATAAAATACACAGCTTTATTCATCTGGGCAGAGATATGGTTACAGGGTATCTCAGCATGATTTTTAGAAACTTATAACTACCTACGACTCAGAACCCTGAAGACAACAGTTTACATGAAGCTTCTCTCTCCAGATGTGGGACTCTGGAATCAGCGTGTCTTTCTATAGTTTTCTGCTGTTTAATAAAGTATGAAAGGCTACGAGCAAGGAAATCAAGCATTAGTTGCTAGTTGCTACTTACTAAAAATTCTAGTATAATATATGTGTCTTTTTGTGCCAAAACAATTATATAACCTTATAAGTATTTTATTATTATAACTTGTTGTTATATTTTATTGTGTTGTTACAATCTATATTATAATTTATATTTATAATGACTAGATAAACATTCATCAAAATCCTATCTCCAAACCGTCTCCAAAGAAATAATTTCTGAACTTTCTGAGTTGGGAGTGTCATCCTCTGGGCATCACTGTTGTAGCTATTATATGAACCTTCTTATAGGTTAACTCCAGTTAATAGGAAGTAAAAACATGATGTTGATTTCCTTCATTGTGCTTTTCTTTGTTTCCCAAGCTTTTTACAGTAAAATGCATTGTTTTCTAAAGTTTTAAAAAACTCCTCTAATTCTGAATTCAAAACTTAAAATCAGATACTTCAGGTATAGGAAAAGTGTTTAGCACATTTTCCTGCATATATTCCTCTTTCAATAACAATGAATGAAAAGATGGCTTGTGTCCATGTGAACTATGGTAAGATCAAAACTTCTCTGGATTTGGACTACATTTTCACAGTCATGTGATCCTCATGGCTCATACTGAATTTGATGTCACAAAACCTAAGACTTTTCAAGTGAACTATTAATTGTCAGATGAAGTATTCCTTATCCTCCATTGATTAATTATGCCCCCAGCCTAGATAGAGGACTTTATTTTATTCCTGTTACATTTGATCCTGTTTGATTCAGACCATCTTATAGTCTGCCATTCTTTAAAAATATTGCATAGATACTGTGGCTCTTTTAATTCCCTTTTGACAGGCAGTGTCTGGGGAAGCCTCCAGTCTTCTTCTAGGAGTACTGGATCCAGACTAGGTCTTTCAGGTAAGAGAGATACTGAGTGGCCAGAGGTAGTTCACATCTACAGAACAAGTGAAGATCAACATAGAGGTTCCCATGCTCAAAAATACCTACTTGTTCCCATCAACTTTGATAAACTCCAAGTTTCTTAGTCTGCCTTTCAGATTTCTTCACAGTATAGTCTGTTTTCCTTTTTTTTTTTTCTTTTGGTCTTCATTTTAATTTCTTGCCGATTACAATCTTGTGCAGATGAACTGTAGACTGTAATTTATTTTTTACTTGAACTTTGTAATCCAATTCTTTTATAATTTGCTAACATTTCACATTGAACAGAGTCAAAAAATATCTAAAAACCTTTCAGAAAAGAGCATTTTAAAAATAACAGTTCTTCCATAGTACTGAAAACCCTATTTTGCTTAAACAGCCCTTATAGTTAGGAAGTATAAGACTAAGAAACTATCAGATAGACAGGACGTAAGAGACAAAATACTTAAATGGAATGTGATATGTTAGATTGGATAATGTGACACAAAAAGGATAAGGAAAAACTGGTAAAATCTGAAGAAAACCTGAAGTTTAGTTAACAATAATGTAGTAGTTTTGGTTTCTTACTTTTCAAAGTGTACAGGCCAATGTAAGGTGATGATATTAGAGGAGACTGAACTTAGGAGAGGGAAATATGAGAACTCTTCACTATCTTTGAAACTCTTCTCTAAAATAATATTAAAATAAAAGTTGAAAAGTTATTTTACAATAAAATAAATTATTAGTCTTAAAAAGACTAATTGTCTTTTAAAAACTACCAAATTGTTTCATAATTTTGATTGGGTTCAGTGACTTCATAATAATAATAGTAAGCCATGCCTTTTCACTTATGGAAATATATACAGCAAATATTTGACTTTTATGTGCTGTGTTGAAAACATCTTTTTCAAATTTTCCTAGATTTTTAATTCTAATGGAATTCATACATTGATTCTGTTTTATTTTGCTGACTGATAAGAGAGAGTTAAAGTATATTTGACAAATATTTCTTGCTTCACATTTAGCAACTCTAACAAAACTGTAGCAGTTCTTTCACATAGCACCATTTGGTGCACGCAAGCCTGAGTGGACAATTTCATGCACTGCAGAGAAGAGAAGGCTTATAGCATAAGCGTTTTCATTTTCCTCAGGGGATAATTACCCTCCCTGATTTTCATATTCCATAGTCTCATTTCATGAGGACCCAGTGGTCCCAGCCTTCCCAAAATTAGTGCCAATTCACTATATGCCTTTAGACAAAGAATATGGCAGGGTGGGGAAGGAGCTAGGTCCATCCTTCTCTATCAGATTCCAATTAGGCACATATATACCTTTAGATCCTTTGTAGGATCTAAAGTTTCTCTAAGATTTCTCATATTTTTAGGCCGCTGCATTGCTCCCTTTATCTACCTTTGGTTACTCGCAGAGATACAAGTATATTTCATGGGCCTTCACTCTAACAAAACTTCTAGCACTTGATTTTTAATTTTATGATTACTGACACACAATTAATAGCAGAAACTGTGGGCTAACTTGACTGTGAATAACTTGACAGACAGGAGGTGTCATTTCGCACTGCTCTTAGCACACAATGTGTGTTTCACAAATGTTCAGCAAATGACCGAATGTTTCCTGGAGATCAAGGTGGTGAGTGTGACCTCTCCTCACTGCAGAGGCCTCAGTATTCCATTGTCTCACTTCTCATTATATTCTTTCCTGTGCTGGTCTCTCTACACTGGAAACCCTCTCGCTTCATTTCTTCTGATCAAATCATGGCTGTGGTTCACATTCCAACACAGGCAATATTTTACATTTGTGTAGTTATCACAGAGCTGTTTTAGAATTGCTTTCATATACATATTGCTTTTGAAACTAACATTAATCATATGATGTTAACAAATGAATTATTGTTATCCCATTTTATGAGTGAATAAACTAAGGAATAAAAATAATTTTAAAAGGTCAAAGGTCTTAAAACTGGTAGAATCTAGATTAGGAACCAGATCTTCTAACTGCTGAAACAAAATTATTTCCCATCACACTACTTCCACACTATCTTTCTGTATCACTCTGTAATGATACTTCTTGATGAATATTTTTCTAAATTCCTAAGTTAGAAAGCATTACTCCCTGGGGCACCTGGGTGGTTCAGCATCAGACTTTGGCTCTGGTCATGATCTTGTGGTTCATGGGTTCGAGTCCCACGTCAAACTCGCTGCTGTCAGCCAGAGCCCATTTTGGATCCTTTGTCCTCCTCTCTCTTTTCCCCTCTCCTTCTCATGTTCTGTCTCTGAAAAATATACAAACATTTTTAAAAATCTTTAAAAAAAAAAAAGCATTCCTCCCTCATTGTAGTTCCTAGGGTGCTTTGTACCTCTCTTTTGGTACATGTCACATACAATGCTCATTACAGTGTATATTATTTTACTTAGAATACTACAAGTTCCTGAGGGGCAGAAACCATGACTTATATATTTCTATTCCAAAGTACGTATAGCACAGCACCCTGCATCTAATAAGAGCTCAATAAATGCAGGTTGCAATTTCTGTAACAAGTGAGCAAATGAATGCATTAGTTACCTTATTAACCCACTTAAGTTTCCTGTCCTAGCTTTTGAATAGCTTAGTGTTGCATTACCTTGCATATAGTAGTAAGAGAAAAAAGCCATATCCCACCCACAGGTGTAAATAAACTTAGTCCAGGTATAAAGAGGTACTAGTAGGTAAATGGAGATTCAGCTTTTCTGTCAAGGTTCTCTGGACGCGTCTTAGCAACACATACAGTTTCCTTAGAGCCAGGAGAGACTGTCAGTGAGCCTCCTGGGAAGAAGACATGGGCAAGAGGCAGGTGAGTGTTAAATATNCTGAAACAGGCTCCAGGCTCTGAGCTGGCAGTCAGCACAGAGCCCGACGCGGGGCTCGAACCCATGAACCGCGAGATCATGACCTAAGCAAAAGTCGGACGCTTAACCGACTAAGCCACCCAGGCGCCCCTCCTGTCCTAGCTTTTGAATAGCTTGGTGTTGCATTACCTTGCATATAGTAGTAAGAGAAAAAAGCCACATCCCACCCACAGGTGTAAATAAACTTAGTCCAGGTATAAAGAGGTACTAGTAGGTAAATGGAGATTCAGCTTTTCTGTCAAGGTTCTCTGGACGTCGTCTTAGCAACACATACAGTTTCCTGAGAGCCAGGAGAGACTGTCAGTGAGCCTCCTGGGAAGAAGACATGGGCAAGAGGCAGGTGAGTGTTAAATATATTCACCTGCCTAGGCTCCAGTCTTGTCTTAGTGCTGTAATACCCATCATGCAGTTTAAGCAGAGACCAGATATGGACCTCCAGGCAGTATAAAAATATGCAAACTAGTCTACTTTTCCATAATTAGTACAAATGTCTGCAGAATTTTCCACTCTTGAAGAGAGGGAAGGTGGACTATGGTAAGTGTTTGAAAATTCCAGGTGTTATTGGTTGATTCGATCTTTATCCAAGAAAGCTCCGAGGAAGATGAGGAGGGACTTGAGAAGAGTGGCTGCAAACACCAATATTGGAAATAGGTATTGTGGAGGATGAATGGGAAACGGAAGATTCAGTACCTCTTTACCCAAGGTTGGGAAAATGTGGGCAGCTGAGGGATCTGTCAGGTATTTGGCCAGGCCCAAAAGATATGTTTCTTATTACAAAAGAAGTCTTCTAGTGTCTGTGTTGTGTCTTGAAAATAAGCATATAAAATACCAGGGGAAAAAAGTTCTACAGTACAATGAAAGGACTTCATTCTTTAGATACCTTAGAGACCCCAGAGCTTAGTGCTTTCAGTTCTGAAAAACAAGGAAAATAGTAAGAAAGAATTCTTCATTTCTTCATGATACAGAATAGAACCTGCTGAGAGGAACATCTATGGCAAACAAAGTAGAGGAGATTGTGAGGTAACAGGGGTATACTTGAATATGTGAGAGCAATATGCTAGAAAGAGGATAAGAAAAAAGTTACAGAGTGATCTGTAACTCAGAGCTCTTCAAAGATGCTGTAGTCCTGTTTGGGAAATTTGGCTTCCCTCATTCTCCCAGAATATGACAGAAAAAAAGATGAGTAAAAGAGAGAGAGTTGAAATTTATATGTTTATATGAACACATGTGAATGAGTAGCATGTATGAGTCTAGTGTGACATAATATAGTAACAGCTAACACTTAGAAAAACCATGGACCAATTCCTATGTTAAGTGCTTTCTGTGCATTATTACATTTATTTTCACAGCAAACTAGTAAGGTTGGCATGGTTAACATTATTCTACTTCACAGCAATGGATCTTTAGGTCCATAATTGTTGAATATTCTGTTCAGATGACACACCTAGAGGCCTTGTTCTGACTCCGAAGTCAATACTCTTAATTACTATGCAAAGGTAAATGTGTGCAAAATTCTATGGCTGATGGTGAGAATGTGGAATGTTACACATGCCATGAAGGAAAGTTTCTATTCTTCCTACTGAGACTAGATTATGGGAAAGCTCACTATTTTCTGTTCCCAGAGCCAGTTGCTTTTCCCAAGGAAATGAATTGGGTGAAAGGCATTGAAAAACTAGGCCAGAAACCACTTACTAATGTATTCTGGGGTGATGGTGTTGGTTGGAGGCCTAGGGGTAATGAATATTCCCTTTCCACCCAGCAGGCAGTGCTGAACTCTGCTGATGTGTGCTGCTGTGGAAAGAAGGCAGTGGAGTCCATAATATGTATTTCAGTGCCTCACTTTTCTGTCCCTTGCCCTAAGCCATTGCCAGAATATCTCTAGTCCAATGAGTCCAATGGTATCAGCCTGCCACCCTCCATGTGTCAAGTGAAGAGTATGGTGGACAAATTGTTTGTCAGAAGGCATAAGCGATGTTCTAAAGGCAGGACCTGACCTCCTCAGTCTTTATGGATGAGTGTGGTATTTAATAGAGAGACACATTCATTTATGTGTTTTCAAGAGATACCCTGTGACCACAGATTAACATAGTTGGGCTGCCTCACAAATATTCCTCTTTCCAGCTGATAAGATCTTCCTGTACTTACATTATTTTCACATGCACTTCTGCCTCCCTCCTCCTTACTCTACTCTAGGAGAATCTGAGACAATGGCTGCNGTGTTTTCAAGAGATACCCTGTGACCACAGATTAACATAGTTGGGCTGCATCACAAATATTCCTCTTTCCAGCTGATAAGATCTTCCTGTCCTTACATTATTTTCACATGCACTTCTGCCTCCCTCCTCCTTACTCCTCGAGGAGAATCTGAGACAATGGCTGATATTTACAGACCTAACTTACCAAGTCACCTGAGACCAGACCACCTGAGATCATATCCACTGTTTTCCGACCCTATGGGTATGTTTGCTATGCAGTACCCTGGGTATGCAAACTGAGGGTACATTCAACGATGTGTACCCTGATAGATGCCTTTTGCCAAGAAAGTATCCTGAATTCACATTCCTCTACCCCTGATCAACTTTCTGTGGGTCCCAAAGCTCCAAGGGATTCATTAATTCACTTGTTAACCCATATTCATTTAATATTCATGTGTTTTCCAGTCACTGTCTAGGCATTGGGCTTACAGTCATGAAGGCCAGAGTCTTTTCCCAAGTTTTATTGAGATGTAATGGACATATAATGTGTAAGTTTAAGTTATAAAATGTGAGAATTTGATACTCATATATGTTGTAAAATGATTATCACAGTAAGGCTAGGTAACATCTTCATCACATTACATAATTACCACTTTATTGTGATATTTACTCTCAGTAACTTTCAAGTATATGGAACAGTACTGTTAACTATAGTCAACTTGCTGTACATCAGATCTCCAGAATTTACTCATCTTGTAAGTAGAAATTTACACCTTTTACCAACATATCCTTGGATTTTGGAAAATTGCAGTGTAATGAAGAGAAATCTCAATATGTGAGGGGGTTGTACACTGGGAGCAAATGCTTTTGAAACACTTGACTGAGTTTTGGTGAGATGTCTCCTAAGTGAAATCTTGAATTTTGAATAGCCAATAGAGATTAGGGGATGGGCACAAAATGAAGAGGGAAAAGTGTAAGCAAAGTATGAGAGTGATTAGAATGTGTTTGGGGAGTAAAAACTGGTTGAATATGTCTGGATCATTTAGAGGGTCACAAGAGATGAGGCTGGAGAAATACATAGGGATCAGTATATGAAGTGCCTCCTATGTATGACATCAAAAACATTTCCATTTTTCTCTGAAAGCAACTAGAGAGTCATTAAAGAACTTTCCAAGAACTGCTAATTTTTATTCCCACAAATAAATTCTGAAGAAAGTGTGCTGATCAAAGACTAATGGATCACCCAAATATTAAAGCTTGTAACTTTTTCTGACACGATATTATCCTTCACATTTCCTTTAGGCAGGAAAGAAATCTTTGTGCAATGAGTTCCTAATTAAACAGAGATCTGGAACCAACAAAGGAGAGACCATCTATGTTCACTGACAAAGACCTGGGAATGACAGGGATAGTGACATTCAAATATTTAATCAGGTGAGACTTAGGGGTAGGAGTGCAATCTGATTCTGGGGAACTTTCATAAAGAACAACAAAAAACTTTGATGGAAATGTGTGCTTTCCCATTTAAAGATTACTTTGTTTTAAAAGAAGTTATGAGTAATTTGCAGAAAAGTCTGATTTACTAACATGTTGGTCTCTTGTCTGACAGCATAACCATTTTCATTATTTGTAGTATTGTTATAAAGCTTCAATACTCAGTGCTTTTAGGCATGCTGGGAGAAAACATCACTCTGGTCAGTGAATTCATCTTGGTGGGCTTCCCCACTGCCCCATGGCTACAGGTCCTGCTCTTCTTCCTCTTCCTTGTGATCTACTTGCTGGTGGTAATAGAAAATCTTATCATCATGCTCACTGTTTGGATCACTGGCTCCCTCCATAAGCCCATGTACTATTTCCTGAGTAGCTTGTCCTTTCTGGAAGTCTGGTATGTCTCTGTCACAGTCCCCAAGATGCTGGATGGATTCCTTTTGCAGAAACGGCACATCTCCTTCACAGGCTGCATGACCCAGCTCTACTTCTTCATCTCACTCGCCTGCACAGAGTGTGTGCTTCTGGCAACCATGGCCTATGACCGCTATGTGGCCATCTGCCACCCTCTTCAATACCCAGTCATTATGACCACAGGTTATTGTGCACAGCTGGTGGCTTTCTCGTATGTAAGTGGTTTCATGGTCTCTGTCATTAAAGTTTATTTCATCTCAAATGTTACATTTTGTGGTTCCAATGTCATGAACCACTTTTTCTGTGATATCTCACCAATCCTCAAGCTGGCTTGCAAAGGCTTGTCCACAGCTGAGCTAGTGGACTTTGCTTTGGCCATTGTCATTCTGGTCTTCCCACTCATCACCACCATCCTTTCCTATGTCTACATTGTTTCCACCATTCTGCGGATACCCTCCACCCAGGGGAGGAAGAAAGCCTTCTCCACTTGTGCCTCCCACCTCACTGTAGTCATAATTTATTATACAGCCATGATTTTTATGTATGTTCGGCCCAGAGCTATTGCATCATTTAATTCCAACAAACTAATCTCAGCTGTATATGCAGTCCTCACACCCATGCTAAATCCCTTCATCTACTGCCTTAGGAACCAGGAAGTAAAAAATGCTATCAAAAAGACCATGGAGGTTGGACAGTGCCTCCTGCTTAGCTAAGACCTGCTGCCCTGAGGAGGAGACAGTGTCTCAGCAAAGATATCATTCCTGTGACACTTTTAATGGTTCTCATTATGTTATTCTATAGCTCTACATTCTGAAAAAAATCACAGCATGGGAAGAGAGGAAAAAAACTAAAACTAGAAACAAGACCCATTATATATTGATCAAATCTTTAATTTGTTTTAGTATATACTATATGTATTTAATAGTTACTTTGAAATGACAGAGTAATAATAATAACTATTTGCCATATAAGTTGGTGTTATTAGTACTTTACATATAATAAACTATTTTATTGCCATAACAGCTCTATGAGTTAAGTATGATTACTTGTCTGATCTTACGGATCAGGAAACTGAAATACACACAGAAAGGTTAAATAAGTTGTTCAACACTGCATACTTTTTAAAAAGTTTATTTATTTATTTTGAGAAGGAGAGAGAGAGAGAGTGGGCATGAGCAGGGAAGTGGCTGAGAGAGANGAAACTGAAATACACACAGAAAGGTTAAATAAGTTGTTCAACACTGCAACTTTTTAAAAAGTCTATTTATTTATTTTGAGAAGGAGAGAGAGGGAGAGTGGGCATGAGCAGGGAAGTGGCTGAGAGAGAGAGAGAGAAAATCCCAAGCAAGTTCTGCACTGTCAACACAGAGCTTAATGCAGGGCTCGATCTCACAAAGTGTGAGATCGTGACATGAGCTGAGATCAAGAGTCAGACACTCAACTGACTAAGCCACCAATGAATGACAATGACAGACACTCAACTGACAGGTGCCCCCAATGTTGCATATTTAATAAATATCAAAACCATTATTTGATAATGGACTCTAGTTCCACAATCCACTGTATTAGACTCTCTCTATATCTAAGAGTCTGTGATAGTAACTCTAGGGATGCGTTAGTTAACAAACACTAAAGCCTGGAAGGAAAAAGCAACAGAATTCCAGTCAGTAAGATACATGTAGACGTGATTATAATGGCATGATAGTGGTGGTGGTGGTAGTGACGGTGGTGATAATGTTATTTATTATTACATATTAATAATATTTTTATCATTTCACAATTTTTTCCAATTTCAGCCTCCTTCCAGGACTGGAACAGTTCAGTTCTCATTATAGGGATGGGATCAATAGTTTTATGAGAGATTAAATAATTTGTATTACTGCAACTTTTGCAGTTGATATGCATCTCTTGAGAAACTGTCTTTTGGGCTCTTAAATTCTTGTGGGCTTCCACACTGTAATATGACTATTATCAGTAAACAAATGGAATATCATTATATCAATGTATGTTAGAGCTGAAAGCCTCAATACATCAATATAAAATATGACCTACACATAAATAATCTTAAAAATGCATATACATTTTTCTAAGACAAATGAGATTGTTAGATACTATTGAGGGATCTGCTGGTTAGAAAAAAAATGTACCAGGGAGATTTCTACAGAATTGAGAATGAAATTGAGGGAAAAAAATATGAAACTGAAGTATGAAAAAAATCAGAAAGAGCTACCTTGCCTCTCTATCTTACCTATTTTAAGTAGGGGTCAAAATTGGTCTTCTGAATGTTGAATGCTATTCAATATTCCTGGACTAATCTTTCTTCTATGTATATTTTGCTCTTATAATGTTACTTTACTACGTAAGAATTCTCTATTTGAATTAAATAGGACCTACTCTTTCTATTTATTATTGTTATTTTAGAAGCACTCTAGCATTAATGAGCCTCAATAATATCTGATCTTTTCCCCACCTACACCAACTTGATTTTGTTTTTTACTGATCCTCAATATGAAACATCGATTTTGATCACATTAGTCGCCTTAATGGACTCAATATTTACAATATAATAAGTCTTATCTTGCTTAACTTCATTTGCTCATTATTTGTTGTGCCCCTATTATTTAGACTGTGATGACCTTTGAAAATATACTGGTCAACAACAACCACAAAAAATAGACACAGATTCTTCCTTCAAACAGCCCAGAGACAAGTAGGGAAGATAAAGGTATGATTATCTTCAGTGTTATAAGTGTGGTGATGCAAGTACAGAGAAAATGTTTCAACAGAAGTAACATTTAGGCTAACACTTGAAGGAATTAGACAGATGAAAATTGGTGGGCAGTAGTGAAGGTCAAGGGTTGCAGAAATAGGAACGGCCGAACGGCAAGAGAAATAACAGCACACTTAAAGACCTGAAAGTTGATTAGCACCAAGTGACGTGAGGAAGAAAAGGGTCACAGGAGGAAATAGATTCATGTTTACCTACCCAAATCTTACCAATTTTTGGATTTTTTTACTATATAGGTTTATGGACATATAATAAGTTCTATACAGACATTTTCAGTTTCTGCAAGTACTAGATCTTCAGTATGTAGCCATTTCCATCAGGTGAATGGTGGTCACTGATAGAGTGAAGCAGGGACAAGTCTTCAACTACAACTTTTCATTCTGATTGTAAATGTCAGTATGCATTTGATTCCTCACTAGATTATCTGTTCCTCTAGGGCAGAAATTAACATTATTCATCCTTGAGTCTACAGTGCCAGCCACAGTTTCCGATGCTGTAGGCAACAGTGCTGGTTATTCTCTATCCCCCTTCCCAAGTTATCTAGTCTCTGCACCCCTCTAACCCTTTGTGTACCCCCCAACTCTGAAAGGGTGGGAGGAATTGGCTCCATGAACGCTATCATTCTGGCTCTGTTGGCCTCTGGTTTCCAATTTGGTTGGGCCAATTGGAGACACCAGGTAGGAAATTGAAGGATGTCAGGCAAGAGATGACAATGGATTCATTCCTGCTTCCCTGGGTGGGTGGCTGGTAATAACCACAGCTCCTACAACAAGGACACCTCTTCCAAGGCTGCAGCCATCATTGGGTTTCTGCGCTGCTAATCCTTATGTCACTGAACATTCTTTGTTGGTTGTAATCACCTTTCCCAATCTCAGTGAATAGTCATGACATTTAATTCTACTCAAAATTTTCAGCAGATATCACTTTCTGTTTCTTACTGGAATCCTGACTGATATGGCATTTGATAAATACTAATCAAGTTGAAATAAATCTCATTGGGAATACTTGGAATAAACATACCACTCTAAAAAGTCACATGTGTTTAGATTTTGAAATCAATAGCATTGCATAAGCAAACATCTTTTTCTACTTACGTATGATATATGACAGAACTTGAATTAAAATACAAAACCATTGGAGTGCTTGAGCGGCTCAGTTGGTTAGGCATCTGACTCTTGGTTTCTCTCAGGCCATGATCTCACGGTTCATGGGTTCAAGCCCCACATCAAGCTCTACACTGTCAATGTGAAGCCTGCTTGGAATTCTCTCTCTCCCTCTTTCTCTGGTCCTCCCCAACACACACACACACACACACACTCTCTCTCTCTCTCTCTCTCTCCCCCTCTTTCTCTCTCCCCCTCAAAATAAACAAAAAATGATAATAAAATACAAAACCATTTGTTCCACACTTAATTTCTCACATATTTCTCCATAAATACCTTCTACTTTTCTTTCATTCTCATGATATCACTGCCAAACTGAATTGATTTTGAGATGGCTGAGCTAACACATTCAGCAAATTTTAACTCAGATATTGAATATATTGTGCTCAGCTTTTCTGCCATTTATTGTAAGACTGCATATGTCTTTAGGAAACACTTAGTTCCTCTCAAAATTAGCTTAAGTTGGTTTACTTACTGCACAGAAATAATCCCTTACTCTTTCCTTCTTAGGCTGCACTTCTTTTCTTCTCAGACTAAGTCAAACCATATTTTAGGCTCTGTAAAAGAATTTCCCCAATATATTTTTCTTTTTTTTTTTTAATGTTTTTATTTATTTCTAGGAGAGAGAGAGACAGCGTGAGCAGGGGAGGGTCAGAGAGAGAGGGAGACACAGATTGAAACAGGCTCCAGGCTCTGAGCTGGCAGTCAGCACAGAGCCCGATGTGGGGCTCGAACCCACGAACCGCGAGATCATGACCTAAGCGAAAGTCGGACGCTTAACCGACTAAGCCACCCAGACGCCCCTCCCCAATATATTTTTCTAAGGGCTTCTAATTCATTCACTTAGTTTTACTAATAAATAACATAATCAGGCTGTTAAAACAGTCTCACTGACAGTTAGGTACCTGGGAAAATAATTGAGAGCCAAATAGTTAGCTTAAGACTCTGACATTACCAATTGTTGAGTTCTAGTTTTAGTTAGGTTATTAGAACTTGGATTTCTTTGAGCTTCTGTTCCTTATTTGTGAAATGTGGGTCATAATATCTACCTTTAAAAGAAGGCATGAAGATTTTCTAAAAATGAATACATGTGATGAAGGATAAAAATTATGATAATCTCAATAGATGCACAAATAGCATTTGACAAAATTCAACATCCACTTATGATAAAAACTCTCAACAAACTAGGTTTAGTGAGAATATAACTTAATATATTAAAGGCCATATATGAAAAACCCACAGCTAGCATCATACCCAATAATGAAAAACTGAGAGCTTTCCCCCCAAAACCAGAAACAAGACAAGGATATCCACTCTTACCACTTTTACTGAACATAATATTGGAAGTCATAGCCACATCAATCAGATAAGAAAGAAATAAGAGGCATCTATATCGGTAAGTAAAAAGTTAATCCATCACTATTTGCAGATGACATTATACACAGAAAATCCTCAGGACTCCACAAAAACCTACTATAAGAAATAAATTCAATAAAACTTCAGGACACAAAATTAATACCCAGATATTAGTACCATTTTTGTACATGAATAATAAGGTAGCAAAAAAAGAAATTAAGAACACAATGCCATTTGCAGTTGCACCAGAAAGAATGAATACCTAGCAATAAACTTAACTATGGAGGTGAAAGGCCTGTACTCTGGAAACTATAAAACATTGATCAACGAAATTGAAGATGACATTAACAAATGCAAAGATATTCCATGATCATGAATTGGAAGAATTAATATTGTTAAAATGTCCATACTCCCCAAAGCAATCTACAGATTCAGTGCAATCCTTAACAAAATACCAACAGCATTTTTCACAAAAGTAGAGCAAATAATCCTAAAATATGTATGGAACCAAAAGACCCCAAATAGCCAAAACAATCTTGAGAAAGAAAAACAAAGCTGGAGCTATCACCATTCCAGATTTTAAGACAGACTACAAAGCTGTAGTAATAAAAACAGTATGGTACTGACACAAAAACAGATACATAGATCAATAGAACAGAATAGAGGGCCCAAAAAGAAATTCACACTCACATGGTCGATTAATCTATGACAAAGGAGGCAAGAATATATCATTGGGAAAAGACAGTCTCTTCAACAAATGGTATTGGGAAAACTGGAGAGCTATATGCAAAAGAATGAAACTGAACCACTTTCGTACAACATACACAGAAATACACTCAAAATAGATTAAATACCTAAATGTGAGGGTTAAAACCATAGCACTCATAAACGAAAACATAGGCAGTAATTTCTTTGGCATTGGCCACAGAAACATTTTTCTGTATATATGTCTCTTCAGACATTAAATTAAACAAAGAATTATTAGGGCATGAGTTATGATGGTAGAGTAGTAGGAAGACCCTGGGCTTGTCTTGCCCCTCAAACACAGCTAGATCAACATCAAATCATTCTGAACTCCCAGGAAATCCATCTGAGAATGAAGAGAACAATCTTCACGATTAGCAGGAGAAAATGTGACAGGTACAAAATGAAGAGAAATGAATCAAGAAGAGAAAAGCCACCGTGGCATGGAGGGGAGGGAGCCCTTTTTGAGGAGAGAAGATGAAGAGAAAAGGAGAGAGGATGGGGAGAAAAAGAGAAGCAGCATGTAAGGTTTGTGCAAGAAACACACACCCTCCCCCAAACCACTGACTGGGGCAATCTAGAGAAGCTGACTATTGAAAACTTTTCTAAAGAGTGGAGCTCAAATTTTGAGGTTTTAGAAGTGAATACCATTTGCTGGAGTCGTCCCAGGTGGATAGTGGTGCTTCTAGGGAGAACGAGGGTGGACAGTTGACAGCATGGTGCAGGGATCCACTGGGTTGTAGTGGTAGACAACATTTCCCTTCTTGAAGTGTCTTTGGAAGAGGGCATATTGCCTCTACAAGGCCAAAAGACCTGATGGCACCATTAAGTCACCACTGGGGGACAGAGGTGGGCAGAGGGCTGATAACCTGGTTGCAGCTTTCACTGTGCTTCATCATAAACTCCAGGCACCTGTGTGACTGTGCACCTGCTTTTCTAGGACAGAAGGAAGCCAGGTGCTCTGCTACATGGCTCTGCTCTGGAGGAGGGCATGAGTCAGTGCCTTGACAGATCCTTTAAGATTTAGCGTTTTGAATCCCAGCTGCATTCTAGAGATAAAACACAGGAGCTGTGGTGCCAGGTGTGCCCAGGCACAAACAGAGTGAGTGCAGGGGTCTGACAGAAGCCTGAGACACAGGAGGGGAGATTGTTTGCTCTTCTATGAGGGCTTCCTGAACAGGGCCAGACATGAGCACCCCTTCCTGGGAAGAAGAGAGCAGAGTGACACCATCTCCACCTCCCCTCCCCCAGCACAGTCAGACATCAGTGAGCAACACGGTGCCCCCAGTGGAGGCTGGAGCCGCTTACATGAAACCCTGGCCCCCTGCACCCTGCAGGTGTATCTTTACTAAGGCAAATCTGACTGTGAACCAGCACAACAGGTCTCTCCCTCAGAGGATCAACACAGGCCTCCTGCATACACCATGTCTACTGATCATAGATGCTCCAGTGTGTCAGCTTCAGTTCTTTGGAAATAGGACCAGGCTTTTTTTTTTTAATCAGTCTTACAGTTTTTTGCTCATTTGCTGATGAGTTTTTCATTTCCTTTTCTCGTGTTTTGAATCAAACTTCTTTCTTTCTTCTGAATCAGGCTTACAGGTTTTTGGTTTTCTGCTTGTTTGTGTTGTTGTTGTTCCTTCTCTTTTTTGCCTTATTTCTAATCAGGCTTTTTTTAAAAATCAGGCTTATTTTAACAAACAAATCAAAGCACATCTAGTTAAAGGTCCAAACACTCTCCACTGCAAGCAAGGAGGAACTGCAGAGAACTGACCCGTGGAAAGAGTAGCCAGAATGTAAGTGCAGAGTGCACACAGTATATATCAGAAACACTTTCCAAAGCGCCGGGTCCTGGGCAGTGTATGACCTCTTCTTAACATAGATTAGTCTCAGGAGCAGGAAACATAATAAGCTTTGATAGCATGCAAAAGACAGAAACCTAGACAAAATGACAACAAAATGGAGGAATGCTCCCCAAAAGAAAGATCAAGAAGAAATCACAACAAGGGATTTGCTCAAAACATATATAAACAAGATATCTGAAGAAGAATTTAGAACAACAATCATAAGACTTCTAGTTGGGCTTGAAAAGAGCACAGAAAGCACCAGAGAAACCCTTGCTCCTGAGATAAGACACCTCAAAACTAGTCAGGCTGAAATAAAAAAAGTCCATAACNTTTTTTTAAAAATCAGGCTTATTTTAACAAACAAATCAAAGCACACCTAGTTAAAGGTCCAAACACTCTCCACTGCAAGCAAGGAGGAACTGCAGAGAACTGACCCGTGGAAAGAGTAGCCAGAATGTAAGTGCAGAGTGCACACAGTATATATCAGAAACACTTTCCAAAGCGCCGGGTCCTGGGCAGTGTATGACCTCTTCTTAACATAGATTAGTCTCAGGAGCAGGAAACATAATAAGCTTTGATAGCATGCAAAAGACAGAAACCTAGACAAAATGACAACAAAATGGAGGAATGCTCCCCAAAAGAAAGATCAAGAAGAAATCACAACCAGGGATTTGCTCAAAACATATATAAACAAGATATCTGAAGAAGAATTTAGAACAACAATCATAAGACTTCTAGTTGGGCTTGAAAAGAGCACAGAAAGCACCAGAGAAACCCTTGCTCCTGAGATAAGACACCTCAAAACTAGTCAGGCTGAAATAAAAAAAGTCCATAACTGAGATGAAAAAACCAATGGCTAGTAATCACAACAAAGATGGAAAAAGCAGAGGAAAGAATAGGAGAAAAAGAAGATGAAATTATGGGAAATAATGAAGTTGAAAAAAGAGGGAAATAAAAGTATTAGGTCACAAAAGTAGATCTAGGGAACTCAGTGATTCCATAAAGCACAATAATATCTATATCATCAGAGTCCTAGAATAAGAGCAGAAGAAAGGGGCAAAAGGTTCATTTTAACAAATTACAGCTGAGAACGTCTCTAATCTGGGGAAGAAAACAGGCATTGAAGTTGATGAGGCACAGAAAATTCCCCGCAAAATCAACAAAACCACATCAACGCCATAGTGCCCTTTCATGTATCATAGTGAAACTTGCAAAATACAGAGATAAAGAGAGAATTCTGAAAGCAGCTAGGGACAAAAGGTCCTTAACCTATAAGAGCAGACACATAAGGTTAGCAGCAGACCTGTCCAGTGAAACATGGCAGACCAGAAGGGAGTGGCATGATATATTCAACATGCTAAATGGGAAAAACATGCAGCCAAGAATACTCTATCCAGCAAGGGTATCATTCAGTATATATGGAGAGATAAAGAGTTTCCAAGATAAGCAAAAACTAAAGGAGTTCATGAACACTAAAACAGCTCTGCAAGAAATATTAAAGACCAAAACCAACAAAGAGTAGAAAGGACAGAGACAATCTATAGAAACAGCAATTTTATAGGTATTACAATGGCACCAAGTGCATATCTATCAATAAATATTCTGAATGTAAATGGACTAAATGCTCCAATCAAAAGACATAGGATATCACAATGGATTAAAAGAACAAGAGCCATAGATATGCTGCTTGCAAGACTCATTTTAGACCCAGAGACAGATCCATCTTGAAAGTGAGGGGGTGAAGAAGCAGTTATCATGCTAATGGACATCAAAGAAAGCTAATGGACTTTTTTTTTTTACTTTTTTTAAANAGAAGGCCAACAGACACCTGAAACGATGTTCAACATCCCTCCTCATCAGGGAAATACAAATCAAAACCACACTGAGATAACACCTCACGCCAGTCAGCGTGGCTAAAATGAGCAAATCAGAGAACGCTAGATGCTGGCGAGGATGTGGAGAAACGGGCACCCTCCTACACTGTTGATGGGAATGTAGACTGGTACAGCCCCTCTCGAAAACAGTGTGGAGGTTCCTCAGGAAATTAACAATAGAACTCCCCGATGACCCAGAGTAGCCATACTCTTATCAGACATACTTCTGTCATATTTTATCAGACAAACTAGATTTTATTCTACTTCATTTTATTTTATTTTATTATTTTTTATTTTATACCGAGAGAGAAAACAAGCAAGAGAGAGGTGGGAGGAGGAAAGAGGGGGAAAGAGACACAGACAGACAGACAGAGAACATCTTAAGCAGACTCCACGCTCAGCACAGAGCCTAAAGTGGGGCTCAATCACACAGCCCTGGGATCATGACCTGAGCCAAAACGAAGAGTCAGACACTCAAATTACTGAGCCACCAGGACACCCCTAGACAAATTAGATTTTAAATCAAGAACTGTAATAAGAAATGAAGGAGGACACAATATCATAAAAAAGTGGTCTATCCAACAAGAAGACCTAATAATTTTAAACATTTATGCCTTTACATTGGGAGTACCCAAATATACAAATCAATTAATAACAAAGTTAAAGAAATGCATTGAAAATAATACAGTAATAGCAGAGGAGTTTAACACCCCTCTTACAGCAATGGATAGATCATCTAAGTAAAAGGTCAATAAGAAATCAATGGCTTTTTAAAAATTTATTTTTATTTTTTTATAGTTTATTGTCAAGGTGGTTTCCATATAACACCCAATGCTCATCCCAACAAGTCCCCTCCTCCATGCCCATCACCCCCTTCCCCTCTCCCCCACCCCCATCAGCCCTCAGTGTGTTCTGAGTATCCAAGAGTCTCTCACGGTTTGCCTCTCTCCCTCTCCCCAACTATTTTTAACCCTTCTCCTCCCCCATGGTCCTCTGTTAAGTTTCTCCTGTTCCACTTATAAGTGAAAACATATGGTATCCGTCCTTCTCTACTTGACTTATTTCTCTCAGCACAACATCCTCGAGTTCCATCCATGTTGCTACAAATGACCAGATTTCATTCTTTCTTATTGCCATGTAGTATTCCATTGTATAGATAAACCACATCTTTTTTTATGCAAAAAAACACCCACAATGATTTATTAATTATCACAATTCCACAGGTCAGTGGAGTAAACCACATCTTCTTGATCCACTCATCACTTGATGGACATTTAGGCTCTTTCCATAATTTGGCTATTGTTGACAGTGCTTCTATGAACATTGGGGTACATGTGCCCTTATGCATCAGCACTCCTGTATCCCTTGGGTAAATTCCTAGCAGTGCTATTGCTGGGTCATAGGGGAGTTCTATTGTTAATTTTTTAAGGAACCTCCACACTGGAAAACAATCGTATTAAATGACACACTGGACCAGATGGACTTAACAGATATAATCAGAGCATTTCATCCTAAAGCAGCAGAATACACATTCTTCTCAAGTGCACATGGAACATTCTCCAGAATAGATCACATACTGGGTCATAAATCAGGCCTCAACAAGTACAAAAAGATTGAGATCACACCATGCATATTTTCAGGCCACAAAGTAATGAAACTTGAAATCAACCACAAGACAAAATTTGGAAAGACCACGAATATATGGAGGTTAAAGAAAATCCTATTAAAGAATGAATGGGTTAACCAGGGAATTAAGGAAGAAATTTTAAAAAGTCATGGATGCAAATGAAAATGGAAACACAACAGTCCAAAAGCATTGGAACACACCAAAGACAGTCATAAGAGGGAAGTGTAAAGCAATACAGGCCTTCCTCGAGAAGCAAGAAAGTCTCAAATGTACAAAGTAACCTTACACCTAAAGAAGCTGGAGAAAGAAAAGTAAATAGGTTCATCTAAAACCAGCAGAAGAAAAATAACAATAAAGATTAGAGCAGAAATAAATGATATAGAAAAAAAACAATAGAAGGATAAATGAAATTAGGAGCTGGTTTTCTGAAAGAATTACCAAAAGTGATAAATCCCTAGCCAGACTTATCAAACAAACAAACAAAAAGAGAAAAGACCCAAATAAATAAAATCATGAACTAAAGAGGAGAGGTCACAACCAACACCACAGAAATACAAACTGCTTTAAGAGGATATTATGATTAATTATATGCCAACAAATTGGGCAACCTGGACGAAATGGATAAATTCCAAGAAACATATAAACTACCAAACTCGAATGGGGATAAGTAGAAAACTTGAACAGACCCATAAACAGTGAAGAAATGGAATCGGTTATCAAAAATCTCCCAACAAATAAGAGTCCTGGCCCAGATGGCTTCTAAGGGGAATTCTACCAGACATTTAAAGCAGAGTTAGGGGCGCCTGGGTGGTTCACTTGGTTAAGCGTCCGACTTCGGCTCAGGTCATGATCACACAGTTTGTGGATTCGATCCCCGCATCGGGCTCTGTGCTGATAGCTCTATCAGAGCCTGGAGCCTGCTTCAGATTCTGTATCTCCCTCTTTCTCTGACCCTCCCCTGCACTCTCTCTCTCTCTCAGAAATAAATAAAACATTTAGAAAAAAAATAAAGCAGAGTTAATACCTATTCTTTTCAAGTTGTTCCCAAACACAGAAATGGAAGGAAAGCTTCTGGACTCATTTTATGAAACCAGCATTACCTTGATTCCAAAAACAAACATCCCACTAAAAAAAGGAATTACAGGCCAATATCCCTGATGAACCTGGATGTAAAAATTCTCAGCAAGATACTAGCAAATCAAATTCAACATTAAAGGAATGCTTCACCATGATGAAGTTGGATTTATTCCTAGACTGGAGGGATGGTTCAATATCTTCAAATCTTAAGGTGATATACTAAAAGAAAAGATAAGAACCATATGATCCTTTCAGTAGATGCAGAAAAAGCATATGACAAACTACAGCATCTTTTCTTAATAAAAGACCCTTAAAAAAGTTGGGATAGAAGGAACATACCTCAGCAGCATAAAGGCCATATATGAAAGACCTACAGCTAATATTATCCTCAATGGTGAAAAACTAAGAACATTTCCCCTGAGATTAGGAACACAACAGGGATGTCCACTCTCACCACCGCTGTTCAATGTTGTATTGGAAATCCTAACCTCAGCAGTCAGATAACAAAAACAAATAAAAGGCATCCAAATTGTCAAGGAAGAAGTCAAACTCTTTGCAGATGACATGATAGTCTGCATAAACCCCCAAAAGACTCCATCAAAAAATTGATAGAACTGATACATGAATTCGGCAAAGTTGCAGGACATAAAACCAATGTACAGAAATTGGTTGCGTTTCTGTTCACCAACTATGAAGCAGCAGAAAGAGAAATCAGAGAATCAATCCCATTTACAATCCAGCACAAACTATAAGGTACCTAGGAATAAATCTAACCAAAGAGGTAAAAGATCTATGCTCTGAAAACTATAGAACTCTTATGAAAGAAATTGAAGACACAAAGAAACGGAAAAACATTCCATGCTCATGGGTTGGAAGAATGAATATTGTTAAAATGTAGATACTACCCAAAGCTATCTACACATTCAATGCAATCCCTATGAAAATAACATCAGCACTGGTGTGTCTGGGTGGCTCAGTCGGTTAAGTGACAGTCTCTTGATTTCTGCTTAGGTCATGATCTTGCTCTTCATGAGACCGAGATGGAGCCTGCTTGAGATTCTCCCTCTTTCTCTGCCCCTCCCTCACTTGCACTCTGTCTCTCTCAAAATAAATAAATAAACTTAAAAAAATAATAACACCAATATTTTTTATAGAAACAGAACAAACAATTCTCAAATTTGTATGGAACCATAAAAGACACTGCATAGTCAATATATTATTGAAAAAGAAAAGCAAAGCTGAATGCGTCACAAAACTGGACTCAAAGATGTACTTACACAACACCAAACAACAATAAATAATTTGTTTTAAAATGGACAGAGAACATGAATAGATATTTTTCCAAAGAAGACTTACAGACAGCCAACAAATACATAAAAAGATGCTCAGCATCACTCATCATTGTGGAAACACAAATCAAAACCACAATGGGATGTCACCTTACACCTGTCTAAATGGCTAAAATGAAAAAGACAAGAGGGGTGCCTGGGTGGCTCAGCTGGTTAATCACCCAACTCTTGGTTTCAGCTCAGATCATTAGCTCACAATTTGTGAGTTCAAGCCCCACGTCAGACTCCTCTCTCTGCCCTTTTCCCACTCATTCTCTGTAAACAAACAAACAAACTTTAAAAAAGAGAGAAAGACAAGAAATAACAAGTGTTGGTGAGGTTGTGGAGAAAAAGAAACCATGTAAAATGGAAAATATTGTGGAAAATACTCTGGAAGTTCCTTTAAACATTAAAAAGAAACAACATAATAATTCCACTACTGGGTATTGACCCAAAGGAAACAAAAACGCTAATTCAAAAATATATATGCACCCCTATGTTTATTGCAGTATTATTTACTATTATATATATGTATATATATATATATATACAATGGAATATTACTCCGCTATAAAAAAAAGAATGAGATCATACCAATTATAACAACATGGATGGGTATTAAGCTAAGTGATGTAAATCAGTCAGAGAAAGACAAATACCATATGATTTTATTCATATGTAGAATCTTAATAACAAAACAAATAAACAAACAGAAAACAGAATCATACGTGTAAATACAAAGAACCAACTGACAGTTGCTAGAGGGGAGGGGAAGAGTGGCAAAATGGATGAAGGAGTGTAGTAGATAGAGGCTTCCAGTTAAATGCTCAGTATTCAGAACACAGTCAATGATAGTGCAATAGTGTTGTATGGTGACAGATGTTAGATATACTTGTGAGCATAGCATAACCTATAAATTTATTGAATCACTGTGTAGTATACCTGAAACTAATGTAACATTGTGTGTAATCTATACTCAAAAAAATTGTAATGAATATATGAACACATCTGGCACAATGTTGGACACATACTATTCTAANGTGCAATAGTGTTGTATGGTGACAGATGTTAGATATACTTGTGAGCATAGCATAACCTATAAACTTGTTGAATCACTGTGTAGTATACCTGAAACTAATGTAACATTGTGTGTAATCTATACTCAAAAAAATTGTAATGGATATATGTGAACACATCTGGCACAATGTTTGACACATACTATTCTAAATTAACANTGATAGCGACAGTACCCATAATTTCCAAATCTTCTGCCATAGATCCAATTCTTAAATACCCTATTCTTTCAAACTTGTCCAATTTTTAGACTAAAATAAATATCATGGATTAGTTCTTTATATCCATTTCAATAATTTCTAACATGCTGAGGCTGGAAAACGTAGAACTAAGGTTTTCAGGTTTTCATTCATGTTTTAGGTCCCTGTTCATTGTGTTTATATGAGTCTTTGATTCACACATTAGTCATGTAGAGAGGGAGGCAGAATATGGGACATTCAATTATCTGATGTAAAGTATGGCGAAAGTTCTGCAGCCAGTAGATTCTGGTTCATCAGCCCTGCAAAGGAAACAGCAGCAACAGCAGCAACTTTCTCTATTGTGATTGAGAGGAGGGGATTCTGGAGGCTGAACATTGTTCCTGGGGCTCAGCCTAACGCCCCTGATGCCAGCCTTCTAAATGATTTTAAAGAAGCAAATTCTCTNGGACACATACTATTCTAAATTAACAAAATACACTTAACAAAATACAAGATAAACAAGATTGCTCATAATATCTTTAACTTGGGCAGGAGTCCCAATCTTCCATGAAGCTTTCCTTATTTTTTCTAACTTTAAGCTTTTGCTTATTTATTCCCATATTATTAGAAAGAAATTATCTCTTTCTGTACTTAACTCCTATTTAGTGTGACAATATCTTGATTATAACATTCTTCTAGATTGTCTGCCTTATACTGATAATGATTCAAATATACATATTATTTCTCATACTAGATAGTAAGTTTTTTTATACCATAGATGTTTTTTGTCTATTCAACAGTCAATAGATATTTGATGAGTAAATCCCTCTCTGAATGTATGTCATACTCTTAGTTGATAGCGACAGTACCCATAATTTCCAAATCTTCTGCCATAGATCCAATTCTTAAATACCCTATTCTTTCAAACTTGTCCAATTTTTAGACTAAAATAAATATCATGGATTAGTTCTTTATATCCATTTCAATAATTTCTAACATGCTGAGGCTGGAAAACTTAGAACTAAAGTTTTCAGGTTTTCATTCATGTTTTACGTCCCTGTTCATTGTGTTTATATGAGACTTTGATTCACACATTAGTCATGTAGAGAGGGACGCAGAATATGGGACATTCAATTATCTGATGTAAAGTATGGCCAAAGTTCTGGAGCCAGTAGATTCTGGTTCATCAGCCCTGCAAAGGAAACAGCAGCAACAGCAGCAACTTTCTCTATTGTGATTGAGAGGAGGGGATTCTGGAGGCTGAACATTGTTCCTGGGGCTCAGCCTAACGCCCCTGATGCCAGCCTTCTAAATGATTTTAAAGAAGGAAATTCTCTTTCTACTTAAACAAGCTAAGGTGAATTCTGTAACCTATAACAGAACCCTGACAAATATAATCACCCTGGGAAAACTGCTCTTTATCCTCTTCTGTTTGACAACTGGATATATGATAGCATTTTATAGAGTTATTGGAAGCATTAAATTAGACAACATATATGTGAAGTCTCTAACACATAACAGGCACACAACTTATTGTTAGTCTCAGTTTTCTGGAAAGAATTGATCTTGCTCTTAGGTATTCACAGCCCAAATGAAGGCACTCCTTGAATTTTTTTAAAAGTCTTATTTATTTCTGAGAAAGAGATAGAGAGAGAGAGAGGCAGCATGAGCAGGGGAGGGTAGAGAGAGAGGGAGACACAGAATCAGAAGCAGGCTCCAGGCTCTGAGCTAGTTGTCAACACAGAGCCTGATGCGGGGCTCGAACCCACGTACCGTGTGGTCATAACCTGAGGCGAAGTCGGACGCTTAGCCGACTGAGTCACCCAGGCGCCCCAGTCCTTGAATTTTTAAAATAGAGATGACCTTATTCATTTGATTGACTAGGGTATTTGGGGGTAAAGGAATTAAAATTTAGAATACTTCAAAGTTTTATGGCATGGCTTCATTGGGTAGTTTAATTACTTTCTAAGATATCTGGAATTATCCTAGAGTTTCAGTGTTTCATTTAATGATAATCAAATTAACCAAATCAGTAAACTTTATGAATTGACAGAAGCAGGGTTCCTTATAAGCCTAAATGGAAAAATATCATGTAAGCCCCATATTAGATGAATGATGAAAATAACCACATAAATATAGTAATAACTATTTTACTATTGAATTTCATAATTGTTTCACCTAAATTATTTTTGATAAAGATTAACTGAATGGATAAACTGACATATTGTATAAATTGAGATATTATTTATTATAACTATGTATTAAAAACATACATTAAAAAATTATTCTTGCTCATTAACTTTAGTCAAGAAAACATGTCCACATGAATGCTATGTAGATGGCACCAAAATTCTACTTATGTTTGGTGGTCTTTTCTTTTCTTTAATAGTTTATTGTCAAATTGGTTTCTATATAACACCCAGTGCTCATCCCAACAAATGCCTTCCTCCATGCCCATCACCCCTTTCCCTTCTCCCTCACCCCTATCAGCCCTCTGTTTGTTCTGAGTATTCAAGAGTCTCTCATGGTTTGCCTCCCTCCCTCTCCCCAACTATTTTCCCCCTTCTCCTCCTCCATGGTCCTCAGGTGGTCTTAATTCTAATAAAAGGTATTTAACAGGGATGCCTGGATGGCTCAGTCAGTTAAGCGTCTGACTTTGGTTCAGGTCATGTCTTGTAGTTTGTGAGTTCGAGCCCTACATAGGGCTCTGTGCTGAAGCTCAGAGCCTGGAGCCTGCTTCAGATTCTCTGTTTCCCTCTCCCTGCCTTTTCCCCAGCCCACACTCTGCCTCCCTCTCTCTCTGAAAAATAAATAAACATTTAAAATTTTTTTTTAAGAATTTAACAGAGAACTAAGAAAAATTTCAAATATTGGACAATAACCTTCAGCTGTTGCTACCACACATTTGCTGTTTTCATAGAGAGATATATGCAGAGGAATATTGCAAGCAAAAACACATTCTGTCACATTAGATATGTGTCCTCAGTCTCTTAACTAATGAGCAGGCCTGGACCAGATCTGTGACACAAGGTCATTTCTTTGTTCTTCTGACATAACTCCTAGACTTTTAAAGTTTCAACAGCCTCTTTGTACTTTCCCTCAGACCCACAATGGGCCTCAAGCTCTTAATACTTTGATGGTTAAAGGAGACATGGAAAGATTAAAATGAGCAAAGAGGTTTTAATCTAAGGTTTAGAGCAGGGATGTCATCACCTGTCTGTCCTATGTGCCCTTTGCCTTGTCTCCTGCTCTCCTTTGCTTGGAATCCCAGGTTATTTTCTTCTTGGATCTCTAGGAATGCATAGTCCTCCTTCTAAAACCTCTTCCTCAGATTGTTCTCAATAACTATTCACATGAAACACAAAAGAGAAGAGTAATATATAATATTTCAAAAGAAAGAGNTTTTTAAGTATTTAACAGAGAACTAAGAAAAATTTCAAATATTGGACAATAACCTTCAGCTGTTGCTACCAAACACTTGCTGTTTTCATAGAGAGATATATGCAGAGGAATATTGCAAGCAAAAACACATTCTGTCACATTAGATATGTGTCCTCAGTCTCTTAACTAATGAGCAGGCCTGGACCAGATCTGTGACACAAGGTCATTTCTTTGTTCTTCTGACATAACTCCTAGACTTTTAAAGTTTCAACAGCCTCTTTGTACTTTCCCTCAGACCCACAATGGGCCTCAAGCTCTTAATACTTTGATGGTTAAAGGAGACATGGAAAGATTAAAATGAGCAAAGAGGTTTTAATCTAAGGTTTAGAGCAGGGATGTCATCACCTGTCTGTCCTATGTGCCCTTTGCCTTGTCTCCTGCTCTCCTTTGCTTGGAATCCCAGGTTATTTTCTTCTTGGATCTCTAGGAATGCATAGTCCTCCTTCTAAAACCTCTTCCTCAGATTGTTCTCAATAACTATTCACATGAAACACAAAAGAGAAGAGTAATATATAATATTTCAAAAGAAAGAGACAAGGTAAGAGAAGTTTCCTTAAAAGATAATAAATAGAATTGGCTACTTCTAAATTTGATTTACCCACCAAAGCTTGATCCCTTGCCCTATGTGTAGTTGTTTGTTTTTGATACTTGGGAGTACTCTTCTCTTGAGTGAAGGGAATAGAGAGAAGGTTGTGCTTCTCCCTAGAGTTTAGTGTTCTATTAACACTGTTCCATTATTGTTGGTGTATTTTGAGCCTCTCACTAGTACCTTCTGAATAATATTAATGCCCTAAGTCCTAGATCATGAGTTATAGTTATGCCCCAGACAATCAGAGAGAGGAAGGAAAATAAAGACTTGGCAAGACTATTAGGATCAATCACCAGGCTGATTTGCTAAGAAGATGTTCTCTGTTTCTCCATCTGATAATCATATAGCATCTTCTCTGTTTGTTGACCTTCAGAGATCACTAGGGAAATTTCTCTAACTTCTTTGTCACTGTTGCTCTTGAAAGTCCTATAGCACTTGTGAACCAGGTCCCTAAGGATGTGTCTCTTAAAGAATGGTTGTCTCTACTGAGCAGTGGGCTCATTGCATTCTTGACCTGTTCAGCTCTAGGTTCTGCCAGAATAAGGTCTGTGGGAAGAGTCAACATGAAAAGCCTGCCCAAGCTCAGTGGCAGAGAAACAGAAT